>NW_023995921.1:0-76144 GCF_015586225.1 Lucilia sericata
CTACTAAAAAGAAAAAAAAGAGTTAAAAGCTAAAATGAAAACAGAATTAAATAATAAAATTTAAAAAAAAAAGAATTTGCTGTTTGTTATTTTTTGTGTTGCTACATATAAAAGTAGCAACAAACAAACAAATAAACAATTAATATGAACACACAGTAAACACGCAATTCTACGCGCTACGTTTTATTACAAACAAATAACGAAATAGTTGTAGAGAGACGGGCGAAATTACCAACAAGCCAGAGACAGACTTACCAACCAACCACCCATGCGTGTATTAAATAAAAACTATGAATTTCCACTTCCACTAAAAACTGCTGCTTCTATAACTACCCACTGACATTAAAATTAAAAAATTGTTTTTGGCCATCATATAAACAAAATTACATACTCATGCACATGTTCAGGCCCCTTTAACTGAAAAAGCCTGCAGCTTTTATTGTTCTCTGCTGCTGTACTTGTCCATGTGTGGAGAAATATAAACTCACCTGGCAGTCATGAAACTGAAACAAGACCTACGATTGAGATGAAATAATTAAAGCTGGATGAAAATTACGCTGTTTTTAGAAAAATTAAAATAGGTCACCCTACAGTGAGTTTCAAGAGATTACACTTTGTCTGTATTGGTCTCCATATCCGAATAGGTTTTCGAATTTTTTTATGAGTTGACTTGTTCAGTTCTAATTCAATTCTAGTTCAGTTTTAGATCAGTCCTAATTCTGTTCTAGTGCTTTTCTAGTTCTGTTCTAGTTCTGTTCTAGTTCTGTTCTAGTTCTGTTCTAGTTCTGTTTCTAGTTCTGTTCTAGTTCTGTTCTAGTTCTGTTCTAGTTCTGTTCTAGTTCTGTTCTAGTTCTGTTCTAGTTCTGTTCTAGTTCTGTTCTAGTTCTGTTCTAGTTCTGTTCTAGTTCTGTTCTAGTTCTGTTCTAGTTCTGTTCTAGTTCTGTTCTAGTTCTGTTCTAGTTCTGTTCTAGTTCTGTTCTAGTTCTGTTCTAGTTTCTGTTCTAGTTCTGTTCTAGTTCTGTTCTAGTTCTGTTCTAGTTCTGTTCTAGTTCTGTTCTAGTTCTGTTCTAGTTGTTCTAGTTCTGTTCTAGTTCTGTTCTAGTTCTGTTCTAGTTCTGTTCTAGTTCTGTTCTAGTTCTGTTCTAGTTCGTTCTAGTTCTGTTCTAGTTGTTCTAGTTCTGTTCTAGTTCTGTTCTAGTTCTGTTCTAGTTCTGTTCTAGTTGTTCTAGTTTTCTAGTTCTGTTCTAGTTCTGTTCTAGTTCTATGTTCTAGTTCTGTTCTAGTTCTGTTCTAGTTATGTTCTAGTTCTGTTCTAGTTCTGTTCTAGTTCTGTTCTAGTTCTGTTCTAGTTCTGTTCTAGTTCTGTTCTAGTTCTGTTCTAGTTCTGTTCTAGTTCTGTTCTAGTTCTGTTCTAGTTCTGTTCTAGTTCTGTTCTAGTTCTGTTCTAGTTCTGTTCTAGTTCTGTTCTAGTTCTGTTCTAGTTCTGTTCTAGTTCTGTTCTAGTTCTGTTCTAGTTTCTGTTCTAGTTCTGTTCTAGTTCTGTTCTAGTTCTGTTCTCGTTCTGTTCTAGTTCTGTTCTAGTTCTGTTCTAGTTCTGTTCTAGTTCTGTTCTAGTTCTGTTCTAGTTCTGTTCTAGTTCTGTTCTAGTTCTGTTCTAGTTCTGTTCTAGTTCTGTTCTAGTTCTGTTCTAGTTCTGTTCTAGTTCTTTCTAGTTCTGTTCTAGTTCTGTTCTAGTTCTGTTCTAGTTTCTGTTCTAGTTCTGTTCTAGTTCTGTTCAGTTCGGTTCTAGTTCTGTTCTAGTTCTGTTCTAGTTCTGTTCTAGTTCTGTTCTAGTTCTGTTCTAGTTCTGTTCTAGTTCTGTTCTAGTTCTGTTCTAGTTCTGTTCTAGTTCTGTTCTAGTTCTGTTCTAGTTTCTGTTCTAGTTCTGTTCTAGTTCTGTTCTAGTTCTGTTCTAGTTCTGTTCTAGTTCTGTTCTAGTTCTGTTCTAGTTCTGTTCTAGTTCTGTTCTAGTTCTGTTCTAGTTCTGTTTCTAGTTCTGTTCCTAGTTCTGTTCTAGTTCTGTTCTAGTTCTGGTTCTAGTTCTGTTCTAGTTCTGTTCTAGTTCTGTTCTAGTTCTTTCTAGTTCTGTTCAGTTCTGTTCTAGTTTCTTTCTAGTTCTGTTCTGTTATAGTTATGTTCTAGTTATGTTCTAGTTCTGTTCTAGTTCTGTTCTAGTTCTGTTCTAGTTCTGTTCTAGTTTGTTCTAGTTCTGTCTAGTTCTGTTCTAGTTCTGTTCTAGTTCTGTTCTAGTTCTGTTCTAGTTCTGTTCTAGTTCTTTCTAGTTCTGTTCTAGTTCTGTTCTAGTTCTGTTCTAGTTCTGTTCTAGTTCGTTCTAGTTCTGTTCTAGTTCTGTTCTAGTTCTAGTTCTGTTCTAGTTCTGTTCTAGTTCTGTTCTAGTTCTGTTCTAGTTCTGTTCTAGTTCTGTTCTAGTTCTGTTCTAGTTCTGTTCTAGTTCTGTTCTAGTTCTGTTCTAGTTCTGTTCTAGTTCTGTTCTAGTTCTGTTCTAGTTCTGTTCTAGTTCTGTTCTAGTTCTGTTCTAGTTCTGTTCTAGTTCTGTTCTAGTTCTGTTCTAGTTCTGTTCTAGTTCTGTTCTAGTTCTGTTCTAGTTCTGTTCTAGTTCTGTTCTAGTTTGTTCTAGTTCTGTTCTAGTTCTGTTCTAGTTCTGTTCTAGTTCTGTTCTAGTTCTGTTTCTAGTTCTGTTCTAGTTCTGTTCTAGTTCTGTTCTAGTTCTGTTCTAGTTCTGTTCTAGTTCTGTTCTAGTTCTGTTCTAGTTCTGTTCTAGTTCTGTTCTAGTTTGTTCTAGTTCTGTTCTAGTTCTGTTCTAGTTCTGTTCTAGTTCTGTTCTAGTTCTGTTCTAGTTCTGTTCTAGTTCTGTTCTAGTTCTGTTCTAGTTCTGTTCTAGTTCTGTTCTAGTTCTGTTCTAGTTCTGTTCTAGTTCTGTTCTAGTTCTGTTCTAGTTCTGTTCTAGTTCTGTTCTAGTTCTGTTCTAGTTCTGTTCTAGTTCTGTTCTAGTTCTGTTCTAGTTCTGTTCTAGTTTCTTTCTCTAGTTCTTTCTAGTTCTGTTTCAGTTCTGTTCTATTTCAGTTCCAGTTCAGTTCGAGTTCTGTTCTGTTTCAGTTCCAGTTCAGTTCTAGTTCAGTTTTAGTTCAATTCGCCTGCGTTACAAGTCTTGCGAACAAATTAATCTACTTCCTCTCTTTCAATGGACACAATTTTCATGTATTGTGTTGCATGAGGAAATTGTTAACATATTAAAATTAAAAATAACACATGAAAAGGTTTGTTTATTTCTTTTTACGTTGTATTAAAGAAAAATAAAAATATAAAATTTTAAAGAAATTTCATGCTGCAATGAATTGAAATACATACTACAAACAAAAGTAAATTTCTGTATAAAGACAACTTCATCTACATACTAGAAGCTGCTGCTATTAGTATTACAAGCTACGGCTACAAGGTGTACAGAGACATATTGTGTCATAAAATGAGAGAACAAAAAAAAAAGTAGACAACATACGAACTACAAATGAATTTAACAAAAGAATTATATTTCTTTTTTTATGAAAACAAACCAACTATTCAGACTACAACTGATGCAGGGAATAGGAAATGTTGTTTTCAACTCAGGGGCAGCAGGGTGGTTTGTTGGTTAATCATTGTCATATATGTATGAGTACGACTACAAAGTGAAATATCATTTCAAAAGCTTTTTCTCTAGTTTCAATAAAAAAAAGGGAGTTGCAGAGAGGAAGTTGTAGTTTTCTTTATGACGAAGAACAAAATTAAAAAGGTTCAAAAGAATTGAAGTTGGTTGGTAATGATGTTGTCAAGATAATCATGATGTTGTTTTCATTATTGTTTTGTATATAGATTTTTTTTTCTTTAGAAAACATATCTTTTCTAACTTTAGCATTTAAATTTAGTTTGTAATATATATATGATAACTTTTGTACAACAACATTTTTTCTTTTATTTAGTTACAACTATGATAAAGGAAATAGAAAATTGTTTATGAAATAAAAGTGGTTTTTATCTTTATCATCATGTTACGTTTTGTTTAGTTCGTTTGCTAAACAAATACGAATAAATATAAAAGGAAGCCACAGTTGTAAGTGTTTAAAACTTTAGTGCAAATTAAAAGTGTAATAAATAAATTAAATAGAAACAACATATAAAACTAAAAGAATATAAAAACTATTTATCTCCATCATGACAAACCGAAATGTATTTAAAACTTCATAATCAACAGGAACATCTCACAGTCCGCCTATTAGTCTAAAAAAATATTTGTCAACGTGTCTTGTTCTCCAACAACATATTCCAAAGGGTATAGATAAATAACATATTGTTTATCTATTAAACACAAAATTACTTTACGAACATTTTCAATAATATTTATTCATGTTACATTGTTAAATAATTGTTTGTTTCATTTGCTGTTAGTAAAGCAAATATTTGCTAAACATTGATCTATATTTATTGGGATTTCCATGTTTGCTACTTATCAGTATTACGTATATTATTTAGATCGCAAACTCATTTTCTAGATGTTCGTAATTAGAACAATTGAAAGTGACCTAAAAAAACAAACCAATGAAGTTCTCAATCTTTGTTATATTTATGTAACTAACACAGATGGAGTTGTTTTCTATAACAAATTTGTGTATTTTATTTTAAAACTAGGTTACTTTTATACTTTTATTCAAATTTGTCTACGGAAAGTTTAAGCTGAAAAGGATCTCAAAAAAATCGGAACAGAACCAAAGTAAGAATAGAACTTAAACTAGAACAGATCAGAACTAGAACAGAACTAGAACTAGAACAGAACTAGAACAGAATTGGAACAGAACTAGAACAACTAGAAAACTAGAACAGAACTAGAACAGAACTAGAACAGAACTAGAACAGAACTAGAACAGAACTAGAACAGAACTAGAACAGAACTAGAACAGAACTAGAACAGAACTAGAACAGAACTAGAACAGAACTAGAACAGACTAGAAACTAGAACTAGAACAGAACTAGAACAGAACTAGAACAGAACTAGAACAGAACTAGAACAGAACTAGAACAGAACTAGAACAGAACTAGAACAGAACTAGAACAGAACTAGAACAGAACTAGAACAGAACTAGAACAGAACTAGAACAGAACTAGAACAGAACTAGAACAGAACTAGAACAGAACTAGAACAGAACTAGAACAGAACTAGAACAGAACTAGAACAGAACTAGAACAGAACTAGAACAGAACTAGAACAGAACTAGAACAGACTAGAACAGAACTAGAACAGAACTAGAACAGAACTAGAACAGAACTAGAACAGAACTAGAACAGAACTAGAACAGAACTAGAACAGAACTAGAACAGAAACTAGAACAGAACTAGAACAGAACTAGAACAGAACTAGAACAGAACTAGAACAGAACTAGAACAGAACTAGAACAGAACTAGAACAGAACTAGAACAGAACTAGAACAGAACTAGAACAGAACTAGAACAGAACTAGAACAGAACTAGAACAGAACAGAACTAGAACATAACTAGAACAGAACTAGAAGAGAACTAGAACAGAACTAGAACAGAACTAGAACAGAACTAGAACAGAACTAGAACAGAACTAGAACAGAACTAGAAGAGAACTAGAAGAGAACTAGAACAGAACTAGAACAGAACTAGAACAGAACTAGAACAGAACTAGATCAGAACTAGAACTGAACTAGAACAGAACTAGAACAGAACTAAAACAGAACTAGAACAGAACTAGAGCAGAACTAGAGCAGAACTAGAGCAGAACTAGAACATATCTAGAACAGAACTAGAATAGAACTAGAACAGAACAGAACTAGAACAGAACTAGAACAGAACTAGAACAGAACTAGAACAGAACTAGAACAGAACTAGAACAGAACTAGAACAGAACTAGAACAGAACTAGAACAGTACTAGAACAGAACTAGAACAGAACTAGAACAGAGCTAGAACAAAACTATAGTCAAGAAATGGTGTCTTATTTCTAATATCACAAATTGGTTTTATAAAAGTATAATTAGACAAATTTTAGCTTATGCTTATGCAAGCTACTGCGGTGAGTTCAGACATGCTGCTTGGATATAATTGGTGCCATGTGTACTACTTTAACCAGGGCTCTGTAAACGTTGCTAGATTTTCCACCCATTGAAACATATTTAAGATATGAGGCTGTGCTTACAACCGAACGGCTCTTTACTTTAGGCGAACTGGTAAAAAGCGGTTATAGGACACGTCCTCAATGTATACTGGACACATTGGAAGGTTATATACAATCATTTTAGCTGCCTGATCGCATACCAGACACATAATATGTCGGAAACCTTGAAACGCTGATCCGAGATGGAATGTCTTGGTCAAGCGTAACACCAGTAGGAATCCGTTGTTACACGGATGGCTCTAAATTGAAGACCCAGAAACTGAAATATATCACCGTTTATCTAATCATAACACAAGCTTCCAGACACAAGTCCAGACAGAAGCAATAACGGAATGTGTAAATTGGATTAGAATATGGCGCCTACAGCCCTTAATATATTAATCAACAGCCAGAAGGCAATTAGGGTGATATCAGGTGATAGAGTTAAACCTAAGACCGTATTGTATGGTAGGAAATCTTTAACCGAACATTCTCCCTGAGGTAAGGTTTACATCATATGGCTAGCAGGCCACTCTGGAGAAGTCGGTAACGAAAGGGCGAATGTAATTGCTTTAAAGGGAAAGTAGCTCGAGGTAGTTAACCTGACGAAAGCAAAGGGTCTCACCCATGGAATAACAAAACTGTGGATAGAACCACAAAGATCCTATGGGATGACCCTGATGAGAACAAGATGAGAAATCTCTTCAAATTGAACAAGTCTGAAGTTAGTATTTTGGTACGTATTCTAAGTGGACACATGGTATTACGAGCACATCTATACAAAATTACACGTGCGTATTCTGACAAATGTAGAGCATGTGAAGAGGTCGTCGAAGTTAGATGCAAGTATCTTGAAAGTGTTGTTATACCGAAAATAACATTCTTGACTAACACTGATTGGAAAATTCTCAGATATTACTTCCAGGAATTTGAGTTTCCGAACATTGAAAAATAATAAATTTTTTTTCATGAAAAGGAGCGCACAACATTCCCGATAGTGGCCTAGGTATATTTCTTCGGATTTGATGTAGTATACATCCTTCTATCCACCTAATCTAAACTTATTAAATTTGTGTATAAGTATGTAGTATGAGGACGTTCTTTGTCAGATGTACCTGCTTTACTACATAGAGTAAACGGTAATTAGTTTTTGCACACTCTTAAACTGTCTCTTAACGATTAAGTTAAACTAACTCCGGTTATTAGAAGTCAATTACTTTTCTTCAAGGTTATAAAACTGTTCAAATAACTATGCAGTTAGTTGAGGTATTTGTAAGATAGGTAGGTAGGCAATTGACATACATACATACATCATATACATATGTATATGTATGTATGTGTATTAGTGTAAGCATGTTTAAGATGTAACCTTGGCTGTTTCCTTCCTTTAAGAGTAGTTTAAAGCAGTCATCGTTAGAGAGCTATAAATGTACTCTCTAATGGTTTTCGTTTGTTATTTATACATGTGAAAGCTTAAGTATGTGTGAGTGGTCTTTCCCTGGAAGAGTTAAACTCTTAATTCCCCCTTTTTAGTTTTAAAATAATAACACCATAGAAAATTTATATTTTTAATAAAATTTATATTTTATTTCTTTTTATTTTTGTTTGTTTGTTGTTGTTGTTTTTTAATAGTTTTTTTGTTACTTAAAAAAAATCACTAACTAAATAATTTACATAAAAATATTTTTACAAAAAATATGCATTTACAAGCTATAGTCAAGTTTTTTTTTTTTTTTTGTATTAAACTAAAAGAACTAAAAACAAAATCAACATTGAATACATACAATAAATTATTAATTATTTTGTTTTTAAAAAAAAATTTTATTTATATAAAAAAAATACTTAAAAATAAATACAATAGAATTGTAATTAAAAATAAAGAAAGAAATAATAATGACTTCAGTGCTGGGGGTTTTAACATTAATAACTAATTTATACAAGTTTTGAAGAGATGAAGTTGAAGTTGATGATTATGAGTTTTTTTTTTTTGTTTTTGTTGTGTTATAGAGATCGTGAGTTATATACAAAAGTGGGATATTTTAAACATACGAAAAATGTATGTTGTTGTTGTTGTGGTTTTGCTTAAAATTAAACTTATATTTAAAGGTTTTAACTATAACTAATTGTCTTTGTTGGTTTGTTTGTCTTTTTTTAGTGTTTAAATTGGTTCTGTACAATGTGTTTGTTTTTTTTTTTAAGATTAACGATAGTCTGACATCACAGTGGTTCCCTTTTTGCAGGAATAATAAGGGAAATTAAGTCTCTCCTGGTTTAAGCACATATACTTAGATTTTGCCGGTAATAGCTTAAGGGAGTTTGCTGCAAAGGATATTTTTCCGTGGGAGCTAAATAACGTTTCTTGGGTTTTTTTAAACTACCCGATTCCATCCAAGATCAGTGTTGATAACGCATAGTTTGTGAGTGAGCAACTGCAGCTGCTGCTGCTGATGATTGTTGTTGTTGTTGCTGCTGGCTATTGGAGTGTTTGCTGCTACCATGATTAAAGGAACGGCGACCAGTGGTGGAGACTGTTAACATTTGAGGAGGATTTCTTAGGGGCAATGCTGGTGGCACGGGTGGTGGTGTAGGAGTTTTGGTTCTCATTGCGGAGGTTTGCTGCTGTTCTACCGGCATTGAATAGTGGGTATTGCTGTAGATATAATTGGGATCCAATTCACTGCTGGCCACACTATTGCTGTAATCGTGAGACGTGCCATAGTGCAAAGGTTGCTGTTGATAGTTAAGATTCTGTTGCACATGCTCTTGATTACCCGAATCATGGACAATAGGCAAATCGGCATAGGAATAGCAGGAATCACCTACAGCTGCTGTTTGTTGCAGGAAATGAGGTTTAGTATAATGATTCAATTTCTGAGGAGGAGCTGTAGCCGTCTTCATATGCATAACAAAAGAGGCAGAATCTTCTATATTTTTCGCTGAGTTCATAGATTGTTTATCAGCCATTATGGTGCCAGTGGGTACTTGTAATTGTTGGAAATTCTTTTGATCACCATTAACGGGCAGAGTGCACATGGGTCCATAATGATGTTGATTAACATGATGTGGTGTATAGGTGTTGGGGAAGGTGGAATGTATGCCCAAACTGCAGGGATGATGTTGATGTCTAGTCATATAGTCTTCATCACAGAAAGTCTTTTGATATTCACGTTCTTTACGGCCCAAGGCAGAGTTACCAAACAAACCACCCTTCAAGTATTCACGAATCTTATGACGGCATCGGTAGACAATCAAAGCCAAGGCGGTGACGGTAGCGGCAGTGCCTACTAATAAAGCTCCAATCAAGGCCTGTTTGCGGGGATCGGTATGAGAGCAGCCCATAACAGCAGGATTTAAATTCTTTAATTCTTCACCTCTCAAACGTTCGGGGAATTCGCACACTACTTCTCCCACATTATCGTTGCTATTGTTTTTGCTAATAAGTAAATTTCTCAACCACATAACACGACAATCACAGGCCATAGGATTCTCCGAGATATCCAAAGTTTGCAAATCTTTCCAGGGGAATAAACCCTCAGCCAAGGTAGTCAAGGCATTAGCCTTTAAGTTGACATATTTCAAATGAGGCAAACCACTTAAGGCTCCTTCTTGGACCTCCAATAACATTTTGTTCGAGGCCAAATTCAAATATTCCAAATTAGTGTTGGAGGCAAAGGCACCATTCATAACACGTTTCAATTTCAAGGCGCCAGTAATCTCTAAACGTTTCAATTGTTTCAAGCCCACAAAGGCACCCTCCAAAATGGCTTCAAAATCATTTTGGCCCAAAAACAATTCCTCCAAACGTTCCAACTTGCTAAGGCTCACCGAGGGTATGCGTGTTAGACGATTATCGGATAAATCCAAAGATCTTAAGGCCTCCAAACCTTGGAAAGAATCATGCGAAAGATTACGCAAACCGGCTCCTTTCAAATTCAAACTGCTTAAACCTTTCAAATCCTGGAAGGCAGCAGAGGGCACACTCAACAAACTATTCATGCCCAAATACAATTCAGCCAACAAAGGCATGGCCTGAAAGTGTATAGGATCGGGTATAGAGGTCAAGGCATTATCATCCAAATACAAAATTCTCAATTGTGTGAGACCATCAAAAGCCTTGGGATCAATATAGCCAATACGATTCTCACCCAAATTCAATTCCTCTATTTTGCCCAAAGGAGCAAAAGTGCCCTGATGCAATTCCGATATCAAATTACCGCGCAAATTTAAAACGGTAACAGCGGCTAAACCAATAAAGGTTTTATTGCTTATTTGACCGATTTTATTGTACTGCAAATGGACTTCTTGCAATTTACGCTGATAGGCAAAAGTTCTTTGCGGTATATTCATCAAATGATTCGAAGATAAATCCAAAAAAGTCAATTCAGCATAGAATTGTATGGATGAATCGATGGTCTTGATTTTATTATTCTTAATGACCAAACGTTGTATGGAGGGATTGAGTGCGATGGGTAGAACATCTAGATGACCCTCACCGCACTGTACAATTAAAGTGTTGTCATCACATTGACAGCCGGGAGGACAATTGGCTAAAGCCTGAATTTGTGGGCAGATAAGAGCGATTACGACGCTTAAAATGCTGATAATTTGTAGAAACATGTTGTTTAATTTGAGGTTTTTTTGTTGTTGTCGAGGAAGATGAAAATTTGTTTTTTTTTTTTCGTTTTGATGAAAAGTTTTGAATAATTTTAAAGATGTTTGGGATGTTTTTTGGTGCTTTTGTTACAAAGACTAACTAAGCTGTTAAAGTTCCATATTCTAAAATTTTAAGAAAAAGAGAAAAAAGGAAATTAGTTTGGGTTGGTTTAACACTTTGGTTTTGTTAAAAATTAAGTGAAATTGTGGTTTTGGAAAAAAAATATTAAAAATTTTCAAACTTTTTTTGGATTTTTTTTTTAATTTTTTTCAATTTTTAAACAAATTTCAGTTTTCTAAATTATTTTTTTTTTTTTCTTTTCAACTTTAGTTTATAAGTCTTGTTAGTTTTAACCACAATTTGCACTTGATTTTTTCTTAAAATTTTTTTGATTTTCTTGATTTGTTTTTATGACACCCACCTTTAAATCTTGTGGTTTTTTGGAAATTTTCTTTTCCAAAGTAACAACTTTCAAATAATGAAAATTTTTCCAATGTCAACACAAAAAAATTTTGTTAAACACTTTTATAGCACTTTAAAAATTATTAAATATTTTGTTTTTTTTATAAATTTCAGGTTTTGTTTATAACCGTGAGCGATAATCCAAGTGTTCGCTTTAGTCACGGTATTGGGTTGATTTAAATATTTCGTTTTATATAAATGTGTTTAGGTTTTCTTAAAAAAAAAATTTCGTATTTTTCAAATATTTTTTTACGTTTATAACTTAAGTTTGAAAAGAAATAGATATAAATTTTTGTTTCTTCTTTTACTCTGTAGTATACAACCGTACACGATGAAGCAACGAACTACACTGATTTTGTGATGCACTTAACGTTCTTACAATACCTCGGTTGTGAGTATAAAACCATAGAAAGTCATAAGAGCGTAACTAAATGAGTTTATTTAACATATAGAGTAAACAACAATACAGCTACCCTAATAGAGAGGGTGTAAAAGAGAGGCTAAACTATATACACAGAGAGAGAGTAAGGTAGCCTAGGTTAAAGCAAACAAGAGAGAAAGAGTAGGTATAGAGTGTAAAAGAGCATAAAGAAAAACAGGTTTTATTACAGCTGAGTATGAAACTTATACTTATCTTTCTCATATTATGAATACAGTGATAGTTTTTGTGTTAATAATGCATCCGCAAACGGCAGATGTTTTTGGCTAAAATTCTTTTAAATTATATCTAGATACTTTTGTTTAGAGAGCGTAGAGTCTTATAAAAACAAAGAGCAAACATTTTAGCACTTATAATAGAGTAATAAAAGAGTATTTTAAGAACCCTATTCCACAATAGATGGCGTTACTGGTATCAAATTTAGTAATTTCAGAGTTATAACCATATTACAGAGTTTAGGTTGTTAAAGTTTCTTTAAGAAATCCTCTATTCATTCTCAATTGCTAAGAGCAGCAGTTGAGGTCAAAGTGAATGACGGTCGTTTTTAAAGACGAAATTTTTTTCACAAAATTTTGTAGCTAAAGAAAAAATACGTAAAAATTTGAAATTAAATTGAAGAAAATTATCAAATGCAAAAGGAATTATTGTTACTGGAGTTAAAATCAGAAATTTCTAAAAAAGAAATTAATAATTTCAAGAAAATTTTTAAAAAAATTATTGAACTTAAAAGAAAATTTCAAAAGAATCAAAATATTATGAAAAAAAGTGGCAAAAGACAAGAAAAATTGTTTAAAACTTTAAAAACCAAATGTAAAATTTGAAAATTATGAGAAATTGTTATGAAATTTTCGCTGAAATTTATTTTCGTAAAGTTCATGGAAAAACGTTTGAAAAGTGGAAATCTCTAAAATTAGTTTTCAAACTAAATTTCTACAACTTTTCGTTGTTCACCAGGAAATCTATTCTTACAAAGTTTTTCATATTGCAAACAAATTTCAAAGAAATTTTTTTAAAATTATGTTTCAAATGTCTTTGGTTAAGGAAAAACTAAAATGAGTTTTAAAAGAACTTGAAAAATATTTTCTTCTTTTTAAGAAATTTTTACAAATTTGAAAGAAAAAATTTCAAAGAAATTTTTCAAAAAAAGGAAAAAATGTCTGTCTATCTTTCTTTGGTTTTCCAAATTTTAAACAATTTATTAAAAATCGTTTTCAATTTTCTTTGGTTAACTAACAGTTTTAAAAGAACTTGAAAAATATTTTCTTATTCTTAAGAAATTTTTCAAAAATAAGGAAAAAATTTCTGTCTGTCTATCTTTCTTTGGTTTTACAAAATGTTTTTCCAAATTTCAAACATATTTTAAACAATTTATTAAAAATCGTTTCCAATTTTCTTAGGTTAACTGACAGTTTTAAAAGAACTTTAGAAAAATGTTCTTATTCTTAAGAAATTTTTCTAAATTTGATAAAATTTTGAAAGAAAATTTCTACTTTTCATTGGTTAAGGAGCAACTGCTAGATTTTCTTTAAAGAAAATACAATTTCTCACAAAAGTTTGCAAATCTTTAAAAATTTTCCAAATTTTATCATAATTTCTAATAAATTTCGTCATTAAAAAACAACTTTTCATTGTTTAATGAGCAACTGAGAGATTTTCTTTTAAAAAATTTTATTTCTTTCAAAAGTTTTCCAAGAAAATTTTGTAGAAATTTAACTAAAATTTTATCGATTTTTGTTTGTTTACCTTTGGTTTTCTTCAATTAATGAACAACTGATTACACAGAGGGAAAAAGAAATATACACGCCTGGTATCAAATTGACACCAAACTGTTTATAATTTTTCAATAACATCCGTTGTCAAAGTATATACATACGTACGACAACACGTGTAATGTTGACAACATTGCAACAATTGACAAATTGTTGCCAATAGTGATACCACGTTTTTTAACATTTGGACAACGGATGTGTATAAAATTTAGATTTCGACAACGAATTCTTGCAATGTTGAGAACGTTGCGTCGAACTCTCTCTTTAGAACGGCGACTGACGAGGTTAGTTGAATTCGGTTGGTAGGTTAGTTTCATTCCACCAACTAGCCTATGGAGACACCCTGATTTTATTTCAATATTGTATGATAATGTAATTGTTTTGTGCATCAAACGATCCAAAGATGAATCACTGAAAGACTAATACATCATCGAATTGTATCGATGAATCGTCCTCATCTTTATGTTATTGAAATCCAGAGGTATAGAGGTGTCATCAGTACCTCTAGTCTCCAGGAATTATAAACTGCATGTGAGTAGAATCCAATACCCGAAAGAAAAATGTTGGTTTAAAGACTAATGCAAGTTGAAGGTTATACATGTATTAGGGAAGAAATTATTATGCTGGGAGTTGGTTATAAATGTGTTAGATGAAAAGTCTAGATGATAAATGCATGATATTTCTGTCCTTGTATTATCAATCAAGGTCCCTTCTTTGTATTCTGAGGATAACTCTGGTCATGCCTGACTTTCCGCAGTGTTTTTCCTATAAGTAGGTTAGGTTAGATTACGTGGTTTGCTCGCTAGTTTGCGAGTTCACTCGGAGGCCTGTGTTATACCCTTAGAATTACCATTCCTTTATATTGAGAGAATGGTTTCCTTCCTTAATTTAGTTGAATACTTGGTTCTCGCGTTGAATACTAGTCCTCTACGTTGTCAGAGTGGGCCAGAGCAGTTTCGTTATTCTACAAGTTGTAATATTTGACCACATGAGTTCCAGAGCCCAGAGTGTGAATCTCCCTTTAAGTCTAGAGACATCAGATATTTCATTTCCCCGAATGCCATCATGTCCTGGAACTCATATCAACTCATCGTGATGTTGTGTTAGTTGGGCCAATGATTGAATACAATTTAGAAGACATTTCGACTTAATAACATTGGATTTAAGAGCCTTGTACGTGGACCGTTGTCCAATATGTACAGAAATTTGTCACCTGCAACATGGTCTTTGCTATTCACAAAGTTGAGGTAGTGAGTCTCCTCTAGCTTATCCTCTGTGACTTAAAAAGACCACCGTGATATAAGGTCGTCAAGAAAGGCGATCACATCAAAGTGTGATGACATCACATGAATAGCCAGGAGGACAATTTCTCAAAACCGAGATATGTAGGTTGTCAAGAGTAATCAAGACCAAAAAAACTGATGATTTCTGCAAACATGTTGTAGTTTGATGTTCCTTGGAAGCTGATGATGATGAGCAGCTTTTAAATTTGTTTTGGTGCAGAGTGTTTTTAAAGAAAATGTTGTGTTTTGTTGCTCCTTTCAGAGAAATTTAAAAAAGAAAAATTTCAAACGAAAGTGATTTTATATGGGGACAAAATTCGAATGTGGGACGTTTCTCCTTCGACTTTTATAAAATTAGGTTGAAAATTGTGCAAGGCCTATAAGGACTCACAGAAAGACAGACAGACAGACAGACAGACAGACAGACAGACAGACAGACAGACAGACAGACAGACGGACGGACAGACGGACGGACGGACATACGGATACATAGACAAACGGACAGACGTAACATTAAAAAGTGAACATGAGTCGATTGACATAATTTAAGGGAATACAGGGATTATTATTTTATTATAAAAAGTGTTATTCAAACTCTATATGTCCCGAATTCAACTCTTCTAACAACTTCCAATTCACTGCCAAAATTAGAGAATAGTAATCTCTCTTAACTGACCTAAAAGTTTAATATTTGCTGTAAATTTTAAAACCAAACATAATTTCTTAAATATTATGCAAAACAGCTTAATAACAAAAGACTTTGTTTGGAAAACAAAAAATTGTTAAGAAAAAGTGTGTCATTTTATTCTTTAGCAATGACACATCATTCAACTTCAATTTTGTCCAAAAATATATATTTAAAATTGACATTTTGTATGTGTAAACTTTCTGTTATAAATTTTTAATTAATCAAGAATTTTAAAAAGAAATTTGAAAAATGATTTATTAAACATAATAATAGATTTATAACTTATTTCCATAATAATAAACACACTTCGCAGAAATTTGAAATTTACATAACATAAGTAAAACAATCAAATAGAATCTTTTCGGAAATGTTTTCATAAACATAACTTTCATATTTGGCCAAATTTAATGAACACATCTATAAAACTACTTTAAAGGGACGGACAGACAGATAGACAGATAGATAGACAGACAGATAGACAGACAGACAGACAGACAGACAGACAGACAGACAGACAGACAGACAGACAGACAGACAGACAGACAGACAGACAGACGGACAGACAGACAGACAGACAGACAGACAGACAGACAGACAGACAGGCAGATAGATAGACAGACAGACAGACAGACATGACTTAATCGACTTTAGTATCTATAAGGATCTAGAATAAAAATATATGTATATATGTATCGGAAAGCTATATTGTGGAAACAGAATGACCAAGAAATACCCTTCTTACGAAGGTTAAGGGTATAAACATTTAAAAACTTCTCTGACCTTCATTTTAAAACATCATTAAACTTGTAAATCTACAAAAAATTTTCCTTTCAAAAAAATATGTTAGAATTATCATTTAAAACTTATTATCTTTTAAAAATTTCATATTTTTAGTAAAATTATTAAAAATGCATTAAAAAAATCCCTAAAAATCTAAAAAATGCATTGACCTTGAGCCTGCACACTAATAACTAGTCTAAGGAGGTCGGTCCATCATTAACCTTGAAACAAAAACAATAAAGAAAAATATGACAACACGAACATTAGTAAACATTATGACATAAATATTTTCCTAAGAAAAATCATAATTTTGTACCTTTTTTTTTTTTTTGAAACACCAAAAAAAAAACATTATCCCTTACTGAGTTTTTAAAGCAATTAAGTTACACCCGCAAAATTTTATTTAAAAACAACCCACCTATAGTAATATTTCTTCAACCTCTTTAAGTAAAAAAGAGAAAAATATGAATTATAGCATCTTTTTTAGCTAAATTATGCTTCAACGCTGAAGACGTAGGAAAAGGATACTTGACATTAAATACTTGTATCTAGTTATGTGGGTTTCTTAACAAAGTGTTTGTTATTTTTCTTGTTGCCTCCTCTTTAAATGTGTTTGTATAAGTCACATGACAAAGATAAGGACACTTTAACGGCATTATTAAGGAATGCCGTATATGCATAAGACTTTTATTGAAAAAATGTTAAAGACAAGTATAATATTAAAATAAAACATTAAGAGCTTGTTGGAGGAGTTTTAATAGCATAACATTTTCTTAGTAAATCTCGAGCAGTGTAAGATTTAATTAAGATTTTTATCTAAAAAAATAAATTTAATATAAAGTGTGTCGCAATTATAGGGAACGTAAAAAGGTGACATTTTAGCAATTTAAAGATAAACTCGGCTTTTACAAGAAAATCATGCAAATACAGAAATCAGAGTAATAGAACTGAACTAGAACAGAACTAGAACAGAACTAGAACAGAACAAGAACAGAACTAGAACAGAACTAGAACAGAACTAGAACAGAACTAGAACAGAACTAGAACAGAACTAGAACAGAACTAGAACAGAACTAAAACAGAACTAGAACAGAACTAGAACAGAACTAGAACAGAACTAGAACAGAACTAGAACAGAACTAGAACAGAACTAGAACAGAACTAGAACAGAACTAGAACAGAATAGAACAGAAATAGAACAGAAATAGAACAGAAATAGAACAGAACTAGAACAGAACTAGAACAGAACTAGAACAGAACTAGAACAGAACTAGAACAGAACTAGAACAGAACTAGAACAGAACTAGAACAGAAACTAGAACAGAACTAGAACAGAACAGAACAGAACTAGAACAGAACTAGAACAGAACTAGAACAGAACTAGAACAGAACTAGAACAGAACTAGAACAGAACTAGAACAAGAACTAGAACAGAACTAGAACAGAACTAGAACAGAACTAGAACAGAACTAGAACAGAACTAGAACAGAACTAGAACAGAACTAACAGAAACTAACAGAACTAGAACAGAACCTAGAACAGAACTAGAACAGAACTAGAACCGAACTAGAACAGAACTAGAACAGAACTAGAACAGAACTAGAACAGAACTAGAACAGAACTAGAACAGAACTAGAACAGAACTAGAACAGAACTAGAACAGAACTAGAACAGAACTATAGAACAGAACTAGAACAGAACTAGAAAGAACTAGAACAGAACTAGAACAGAACTAGAACAGAACTAGAACAGAACTAGAACAGACTAGAACAGAACTAGAACAGACTAGAACAGAACTAGAAAAGAACTAGAACAGAACTAGAACAGAACTAGAACAGAACTAGAACAGAACTAGAACAGAACGAGAACAGAACTAGAACAGAACTAGAACAGAACTAGATCAGAACTAGACAGAACTAGAACAGAACTAGAACAGAACTAGAACAGAACTAGAAACAGAACTAGAACAGAACTAGAACAGAACTAGAACAGAACTAGAACAGAACTAGAACAGAACTAGAACAGAACTAGAACAGAACTAGAACAGAACTAGAACAGAACTAGAAAAGAAACTAGACAGAACCTAGAACCAGAACTAGAAACAGAACTGAAACAGAACTTAGAACAGGACTAGAAACAATTTCAATCCCTGGAGTCAATAGGTGAAATTTTAGAGTAGTCGTTTTGACAAGAGGTTTATAAACAATATTTCCATACACAATTGTAGGTATAAACCATTTAAAATTCAAAATTTCTTTATGAATAACGCCTTTGGCATTAATTCCATTTGTCTTGTCCCACAATATGTTTCCTCAACTATTGTTTTTATCATTATTTTCTTCAATGATCCGTTTTTGGTCAAACATCATCCTAGTCTGTATGTCTGCAATTAAAACGTGAGATTTTAGAGATTCCTTTTATGATATAATAGTGATACTGAACTAATTCTTAACATTTTTCTAAAAATTTCCAAAAATTATAATTTCCAAAAATTATTTTCTAACCCCCAATAGTTTTTTCAAGTGTAGTCTTTATTACTCGTTCTGAACTCGAGTATCTTTTCAAGTGCTCTGTGTTTTTTATTTCTTTACTAATAAAATAAAGAAATGAAAATATTATTTTTTAAGAAAAAACCAATACCACTTAACACTTTTCCATCTCCATTACAAGAAAAAAAGGTACGTACATCTACTATTAACCAACTTTAATGACATGATTATCGAGTGTTCATTCTAATGTGTCTTTTTAGTTGATTCTTCAAAAGAGGAGTTCATCACACATATGTTTGAAAGATGTAATGAAATCATTAATAATCTGTTTTAGTTTTAAATACTTTGTAGAAAAAAAGGAGAAGGGGAGTTTCTTAACAATATGCTCGATGATGTTTTAAAATATTATTTAAAACATATACTAAAGTACTTTGCGACAAGATGTATGTAATACATTTAGAAAAGTGACGTTTTAATGTATATTTTAAAGAAAAACACTTTAAATGTTTCAATCTAAATATTTGAGAGCGTATTTTAAGAATATTAAAAAGTGGTTTGAAAGTAAAAATCGGGAAAATAGGACACAAAGTCTAGAATTTGGGAAAATCGAGGTATTTTCCCAAAACAGTCGGATACCATGACTTCCCTAAGGAAGTTGCTCGATATTTACTTGTAGTTCTGTTCCAGTTCGTTTCTAGTTCTAGTTCTAGTTCTGTTCTAGTTCTGTTCTAGTTCGGTTCTAGTTCTGTTCTTAGTTCGGTGCCTAGTTCGGTTCTAGTTCTGTTCTAGTTCTGTTCTAGTTCTGTTATAGTTCTGTTCTAGTTCTGTTCTAGTTTCTGTTCTAGTTCTTGTTCTAGTTCTGTTCTAAGTTCTGTTCTAGTTCTGGTTCTAGTTCTGTTCTAGTTCTGGTCTAGTACCGTTCTTGTTCTGTTCTAGTTTCTGTTCTAGTTCTGTTCTAGTTCTGTTCTAGCTCTGTTCTAGTTCTGTTCTAGTTCTGTTCTAGTTCTGTTCTAGTTCTGTTCTAGTTCTGTTCTAGTTCTGTTCTAGTTCTGTTCTAGTTCTGTTAGTTCTGTTCTAGTTCTGTTCTAGTTCTGTTCTAGTTCTGTTCTAGTTCTGTTCTAGTTCTGTTCTAGTTCTGTTCTAGTTCTGTTCTAGTTCTGTTCTAGTTTTGTTCTATTTCTGTTCTAGTTCTAGTTCTGTTCTAGTTATGTTCTAGTTCTGTTCTAGTTCTGTTCTAGTTCTGTTCTAGTTCTGTTCTAGTTCTGTTCTAGTTTGTTCTAGTTCTGTTCTAGTTCTGTTCTAGTTCTGTTCTAGTTCTGTTCTAGTTTGTTCTAGTTCTGTTCTAGTTCTGTTCTAGTTCTGTTCTAGTTCTGTTCTAGTTCTGTTCTAGTTCTGTTCTAGTTCTGTTCTAGTTCTGTTCAGTTCTGTTCTAGTTCTGTTCTAGTTCTGTTCTAGTTCTGTTCTAGTTCTGTTCTAGTTCTGTTCTAGTTCTGTTCTAGTTCTGTTCTAGTTCTGTTCTAGTTCTGTTCTAGTTCTGTTCTAGTTCTGTTCTAATTCTGTTCTAATTCTGTTCTAGTTTCTGTTTTAGTTCTGTTCTAGTTCTGTTCTAGTTCTGTTCTAGTTCTGTTCTAGTTCTGTTCTAGTTCTGTTCTAGTTCTGTTCTAGTTCTGTTCTAGTTCTGTTCTAGTTCTGTTCTAGTTCTGTTCTAGTTCTGTTCTAGTTCTGTTCTAGTTCTGTTCTAGTTCTGTTCTAGTTCTGTTCTAGTTCTGTTCTAGTTCTGTTCTAGTTCTGTTCTAGTTCTGTTCTAGTTCTGTTCTAGTTCTGTTCTAGTTCTGTTCTAGTTCTGTTCTAGTTCTGTTCTAGTTCTGTATAGTTCTGTTATAGTTCTGTCTAGTTCTGTTCCAGTTCTGTTCTAGTTCTGTTCTAGTTCTGTTCTAGTTCTTGTTCTAGTTCTGTTCTGTCTAGTTCTGTTCTAGTTCTGTTCTAGTTCTGTTCTAGTTCTGTTCTAGTTCTGTTCTAGTTCGGTTCTAGTTCTGTTCTAGTTCTAATTCTAGTTCTGTTCTAGTTCTGATTTAGTTCTGTTCTAGTTCTGTTCCAGTTCTGTTATAGTTTCTGTTCTAGTTCTGTTCTAGTTCTGTTCTAGTTCTGTTCTAGTTCTGTTCTAGTTCTATTCTAGTTCTGTTCTAGTTCTGTTCTAGTTCTGTTCTAGTTCTGTTCTAGTTCTGTTCTAGTTCTGTTCTAGTTTCTGTTCTAGTTCTGTTCTAGTTCTGTTCTAGTTCTGTTCTAGTTCTGTTCTAGTTCTGTTCTAGTTCTGTTCTAGTTCTGTTCTAGTTCTGTTCTAGTTCTGTTCTAGTTCTTTCCAGTTCTGTTTCTAGTTCTGTTCTAGTTCTGTTCTTGTTCTGTTCTGTTCTAGTTCTGTTCTAGTTCTGTTCTAGTTCCGTTCTAGTTCTTTTCTAGTTCTGTTCTAGTTCTGTTCTAGTTCTGTTCTAGTTCTGTTCTAGTTCTGTTCTAGTTCTGTTCTAGTTCTGTTCGAGTTCTGTTTCTAGTTCTGTTCTAGTTCTGTTCTAGTTCTGTTCTAGTTCTGTTCTAGTTCTGTTCTAGTCTGTTCTAGTTCTGTTCTAGTTCTGTTCTAGTTCTGTTCTAGTCCTGTTCTAGTTCTGTTCTATCTAGTTCTGTGCTAGTTCTATTCTAGTTTTGTTATACTCTGTTTTCTGTTTCTGTATTAAATTTTTTGACTTATAATTCTTTAAGTGTATTTTTTTAATTTCAAACTATTTTAAAATCCTTGCATTTTTTTATTTCCATAAATCCTTGTCTACTCAATAACCTTCAAGATTTTGAATTTCTTTGGTTTTTGTGGGTTATTTATTTTGTAATATGATACTTTGACAGTCAAGTGTATAAGTGTGTATGTGTGCATGTATACTAAAATATTAAAAGGATAAAGTTGATTTTAATATTAAGGCAAATCTTTTAAATAAAAATGTATGCATATGTTGAATTTTAACATTCACATACCAAACCTTTAAACAAACTTTATAGTTTCTAACTAAAAATACTTGTACTACAAACTCTTAAGTTTTGCTTTATATGCATATCATCTCAATTTTAGTTTTCTCAAAATTGACTTTTATAGTTTGCCACATTTTGTGGCATGTAGTATGTGTGCATTTGTATGTCTGATTCTTAGAACTAATTAATCAACATACAAACAATTGAAGCATAACTAGGGAAATTCTCTTCTCTATAGTTTATTGCCTTTATCGAAATTAAGTAATTTTTCATAATCACTACGATTACGAGTAGAGTTACAGCAGACTAACAGTCTCAAGCATGAAATTATATGTGGGTTTTGGGTTTGAGAACAGCAAGATTTGTAGGAAAATGTTTTTAAATAAAGTTATCATTACTCTACCAGCAGTGATGATTATTCAAAAAAGAGTCTATACAAATTAATTTAAAAATAGTCGAAATATATTAAAATGGTTAATTAGTTTTTTATTAGAAAATAACAATGAACCATCAACAAAAAAAGTTTTATATTTTTTGTGTTTTTTTTTTTTAATTTTTAAGTGCAAAGAAAATATTTAAATTATTTGTTGTTAAATATTTAGGTATAATTAAATCCCCAACCATTACATCACATTCCCTTGCCTCAGCTCCTTTTTAAGTATTTTTTTTACTATTTGCTAATCTCCAGTCACCTGGAGATGTTTGGTTGGGGTTTTGAAGAATTTGTTTTTCCTTAATTGCTTTCAAGTTGTGTAAATGTTTTATAATTTGTTCAATGTTAAAACAAATCAAATAATCAAACAAAATTTTAACTTTTTCTTGATTTTAACTTCTACATTTCTAATTTTCTATTCGTAAATAATTGTCATTCAGCCGTTAACATGGCTTAATATTTTTTAACTACCGTATTTTTTCTTTATTTCTTCTAACAATTCCCGGCCTTTTGTAGTTTTTTTTTTGTATGAGTGTGTTAAAACCTTTGCAATGGTTGATTTGTAAAAGACAAATATCAAGACAAGAAGCCGCATTTTAACAATTGCATGTGCACAACGCTGTTGGTTGCTACTCAGACTCAACTATTAATTTTTTTTTTTTGTTTAAACAACTAAAAACACAGAAAAAAAACTATATGTAGTTATAAAAAATCCATTAAAATAAAACAAAGATTGACTTAACGTCTCATTGTGTTTGCTTTGGTTGGTTTGTTGGCTGTTTTTTAACCCTTCTTTGTATGTGTTTTTGTTAATCAGTTTCTTGTTAGCAGTGTGCTAACAATTGACTAGACGTTTAAATCACATACTCATTTATACTTGCAGTCGAATAACGAAATTATATCCATCCCATCCGTCTAAATTATATTGTGCGTTGTTTTCCTTACGTTTAAACAACTTCTCCATTAAGAGGTAGGTGAAAAAAAGCAAATTTGTCTGAATCACTAAAATGAAAGCTTTTCAATGGATACAGTTTGAAGTAGAACTGAGTTAGAACAGATCTAGAACAAATCTAGAACAGAACTAGAACAGGCCTAGACCAGAACTGGTACAGAACTAGAAACGAACTAGAACAGAACTAGAACAGAACTAGAACAGAACTAGAACAGAACTAGAACAAAATAGAACAGAACTATAAAGAACTAGAACAGAACCAGAACAGAACTAGAACAGAACTAGAACAACTAGAACAGAACTAGAACAGAACTAGAACAGAACTAGAACAGATCTAGAACAGAACTAGAACAGAACTAGAACAGAACTAGAACAGAACTAGAACAGAACTAGAACAGAACTAGAACAGAACTAGAACAGAACTAGAACAGAACTAGAACAGAACTAGAACAGAACTAACAGAACTAGAACAACTAGAACAGAACTAGAACGAACTAGAACAGAACTAGAACAGAAACTAGAACAGAACTAGAACAGAACTAGAACTAGAACAGAACTAGAACAGAACTAGAACAGAATTAGACAGAACTAGAACAGAACTAGAACAGAACTAGAACAGAACTAGAACAGAATAGAACAAACTAGAACAGAACTAGAACAGAACTAGAACAGAACTAGAACAGAACTAGAACAGAAATAGAACAGAACTAGAACAGAACTAGAACAGAACTAGAACAGAACTAGAACAGAACTAGAACAGAACTAGAACAGAACTAGAACAGAACTAGAACAGAACTAGAACAGAACTAGAACAGAACTAGAACAGAACTAGAACAGAACTAGAACAGAACTAGAACAGAACTAGAACAAACTAGAACAGAACTAGAACAGAACTAGAACAGAACTAGAACAGAACTAGAACAGAACTAGAACAGAACTAGAACAGAACTAGAACAGAACTAGAACAGAACTAGAACAGAACTAGAACAGAACTAGAACAGAACTAGAACAGAACTAGAACAGAACTAGACACAGAACTAGAACAGACTAGAACAGAACTAGAACAGAACTAGAACAGAACTCGAACAGAACTAGAACAGAACTAGAACAGAACTAGAACCGAACTAGAACAAGAACTAGAACAGAACTAGAACAGAACTAGAACAGAAACTAGAACAGAACTAGAACAAACTAGAACAGAACTAGAACAGAACTAGAACAGAACTAGAACAGAACTAGAACTAGAAACTAGAACAGAACTAGAACAGAACTAGAACAGAACTAGAACAGAACTAGAACAGAACTAGAACAGAACTAGAACAGAACTAGAACAGAACTAGAACAGAACTAGAACAGAACTAGAACAGAACTAGAACAGAACTAGAACAGAACTAGAACAGAACTAGAACAGAACTAGAACAGAACTAGAACAGACTAGAACAGAACTAGAACAGAACTAGAACAGAACTAGAGAACTAGAACAGAACTAAAAAGAACTAGAACTGGAACCGCACAAAAGAAGAGGTTAGGTTAATAAAAACAAGATATTTTGTCATAAATCCGTTTTCCTCTAAAAAAATCCAATTTTTACTAGAAATTAACATTTTTTAATAAAAATCCAATTTTTTAATAAAAATCAAATTTTAATAATAATCTAATTTTTTAATAAAAATCCAATTTTTTAATAAAATTGCAATTGTTTAATAAAAATCCAATTTTTTAATAAAAATTCAATTTTTTAATAAAAAATCAATTTTTTAATAAAAATTCAATTTTTTAATAAAAATTCAATTTTTTAATGATAATCTAATTTTTGGTAAAAATCTATTTTTTTACTCCAAACCAATGCCAATAAAAAGAAAATCTATTTTTTTAATAAAATCCAATTTTTTAATAAAAAAAAATTAAATTTTTGTTAAAATTATTATTTCCAATAAAATTCAATTTTCACCACGAAATAATCAAAAAAAAAAAAAAGATTTCATTATTTATATGCACTTTAAGCACGACGAATACGCATTTGAGAAGTTTACCTAAATTGACACTTGCGTTTTTTGCCGTTGGCAAAAGTTTACTTATACCCCCCTTAACTTAAAAAAACAACAACAAAGCTTTGATGGGTATTTTTCTACGGGTACATAGAAAAATGAGAAGCGCATAGTAAGCAGTGTTTTTTGCAAAACAAAATTATATGGCAAATTTTTCGAGAGGTATGATTTCTATGCTTTGTTTTAGGCTATAGATATGAAAGAACATACCACTTGTTATATATCACTGGATAGGTAAGGAAGTCTAGTTTTTAAAAATGTTAGTGGTTTTGTAATTTAGTCAAATTTTAGTTACAAAAAGTGCTTGTAAATGAAATTAAATTTTAACTATTTTTGTTTTTACTGGAACTAAGTAAAACTAAAACGAGCGGAATTAAAAGTCAAGTAGAAATGTATTAGAAATCGATCTGCACTAGAACCGAACTAAACTAGCTTTAATTGTATTTAATTATTTAGTGTTAAAGTGCTTTAAGTTAAATTTGGTTTATGTGAATATTTTTTTTTTCATATCATTTCCCAAATGCATGATATGCTTGTGCTTCTTCCTCCATATTAATTTAATATTAATGAAAATATATTTAAATTTTCTAGTTTTACATAATTTTATATGCACAAGTTTAACGAATACCTTTTTGCCATCAACTAGTTGTTTTAAAAGTTCATTATTAAGAATTAATAAAAAAAAATTACAACACAATTTTTAGTAAAATGCAATACCAAGTTTTTCAGGAATTCCTTGGCAACTGCAGAAAACAAGTTTAGCAAGAAAGACCCCACTGAGCTGAAATTAATATAGATAAAATTTAAATTATAAAGTGATTATATGAAACATATGTGTGAGGAAATTAGGGGTTATGGGGCAGAAAAAAAGGGAGCCATGTGGCAAGAGGTCATTGTTGAACTTAGCACCTAAGCTTATTTCAACTAGAACTTTCTTCAAGTTTAGAATTAGATGGTATGTTTATGAATAGTAAACGTATTTTCCATTATAACAACAACAATGTATTTTAGAATGCATTTCCGCTGACTTCTTCTTTTCCTATCCTATAAAACCTAAAATGAAATACTATAAGAAATGCCAACAAAAGACATGCGGACATATTGTATTATACATTTAACGCTCATTTATTACATTATTTATTAGGGTTTTGTATTAAAAAAGAAAAAGAAAAAGAGGCCAGTAGAAAAAAAGTGAGAAATAAGCAACAAAACACAAACTGATCAGAGGTAAAAATACATTACTTAGCACAACCAAAGTACTATAGCAGTTGCAACAAGAAAAAACTACAAAATGCAAACAAACATCTAGATACAAAAAAGTTAAGAAAAATGAGAATATAATAAACAATAAGTAACAAAACAAACAATAGTCAACAATAAATAGTATTTTCTTACATTTTCCGGTATGACAACAATACAAAAGTCAATAGAAAACTACTCCCTGAAAAAAAGAAGCATTACAAATGTAAAATTTTTCCTTAACTCCACAATGCCAATGCTAGTTTAACACTAACTTGGCAGCAGTAACATCATCACCTTCATCTTTTAGCATTTAACTGTTTATTGTTTAGAAAATCTGCCAAGGCAAACACAAACACAACAACAACAACTCCACAGAGTCTGAATATGATTAATTGCAAGTCAATTGATATTTTATTGGTTTTGAAAACGCCATAAATTGCATTTAAAACACTATAAAACAAAGAAAACGTATAAAAGAAACCTATTATAAGGAAACAAACCAAAGTCATGCTGTAAATGTAATTGTTAGACAATTAAACCGGAAGCTGAAGGAAAAATTTTCATTATTGCCGAATAATAAGACAGAGTTTAGAGCAATGGTCATACTTAATGGTATTAGCAATGATATGATAAAATTTAAGATTCTGTTTAAAAGGCTAACTGTCAAAGAGAGTTTTTTTTTTTTTTGGAAGAATGCCAATAAAAAAGAGGAAAGTGTTCTTTGTTTTATTTGACAGATCATTGTTCTTATTAAGAAGACTACAAATAAGAACTTACAATAAGTTTGAATATTAAGGATATCAAATAGTTCTTTTGTAAAAACAGGAAGTACTGGCTGACAATGAATTGAAAAGCAATAAAATTAATGGAGCAAATTTAATTTCTCAGAACTTTGATAAGAACCGATCTAAGCTAGAATTGAATTAGAACATAGCCAGAATAAAACTGGAATAGATCATGAACAGAACAGAACTAGAGCAGAGCTAGAAGAGAAATAGAACAGATCTAGAACAGAACTAGAATAGAACTAGAATAGAACTAGAATAGAACTAGAATAAAACTAGAATAGAACTAGCATAGAACAAGTATAGAGCAAGAATATAACTATAATAGATCTAAAACAGAACTAGACCAGAAGTAGAAGAGAACTAGAACGAAGCAAGAACGAACAGAACTAGAACAGAACTAAAACAGAACTAACAGAACAGAACAGAACTAGAATAGAACTAGAACAGAACTAGAACAGAACTAGAACACAACTAGAACAGAAATAGAACAGAACTAGAACAGAACTAGAACAGAACTAACAGAACTAGAACAGAACTAAACAGAACTAGAACAGAACTAGAACAGAACTAGAACAGAACTAGAACAGAACTAGAACAGAACTAGAACAGAACTAAACAAACTAGAACAGAACTAGAACAGAACTAGAACACTAGAACAGAACTAGAACAGAACTAGAACAGAACTAGAACAGAACTAGAACAGAACTAGAACAGAACTAGAACAGAACTAGAACAGAACTAGAACAGAACTAGAACAGAACTAGAACAGAACTAGAACAGAACTAGAACAGAACTAGAACAGAACTAGAACAGAACTAGAACAGAACTAGAACAGAACTAGAACAGAACTAGAACAGAACTAGAACAGAACTAGAACAGAACTAGAACAGAACTAGAACAAACTAGAACAGAACTAGAACAGAACTAGAACAGAACTGAACAGAACTAGAACAGAACTAGAACAGAACTAGAACAGAACTAGAACAGAACTAGAACAGAACTAGAACAGAACTAGAACAGAACTAGAACAGAACTAGAACAGAACTAGAACAGAACTAGAACAGAACTAGAACAGAACTAGAACAGAACTAGAACAGAACTAGAACAGAACTAGAACAGAACTAGAACAGAACTAGAACAAACTAGAAACTAGAACAGAACTAGAACAGAACTAGAACAGAACTAGAACAGAACTAGAACAGAACTAGAACAGAACTAGAACAGAACTAGAACAGAACTAGAACAACTAGAACAGAACTAGAACAGAACTAGAACAGAACTAGAACAGAACTAGAACAGAACTAGAACAGAACCACTAAACAGAACTAGAACAGAACTAGAACAGAACTAGAACAGAACTAGAACAGAACTAGACAGAACTAGAACAGAACTCAGAACAGACTAGAACAGAACTGGAACAGAACTAGAACAGAACTAGAACAGAACTAGAACAGAACCTAGAACAGAACTAGAACAGAACTAGAACAGAATAGAACAGAACTAGAACAGAACTAGAACAGAACTAGAACAGAACTAGAACAGAACTAGAACAGAACTAGAACATAACTAGAATAGAACTAGAATAGAACTAGAATAAAACTAGAATAGAACTAGCATAGAACAAGTATAGAGCAGAATATAACTATAATAGATCTAAAACAGAACTAGACCAGAAGTAGAACAGAACTAGAACCGAACAGCACAGAACTTGAACAAGAAGAGAACTAGAACAGAACAGCACAGAACAAGAACAGAACTAGAACAGAACTAAAACAGAACCATAACTGAACTAGAACAGAACTAGAACAGAACTAGAACAGAACTAGAACAGAACTAGACAGAACAGAACTAGAACAGAACTAGAACAGAACTAGAACAGAACTAGAACAGAACTAGAACAGAACTAGAACAGAACTAGAACAGAACTAGAACAGAACTAGAACAGAACTAGAACAGAACTAGAACAGAACTAGAACAGAACTAGAACAGAACTAGAACAGAACTAGAACAGAACTAGAACAGATCTAGAACAAGACTAGAACAGAACTAAAAAACTACAATATAAATACAACAGAACTACAACAGAACCAGAACATAATAAACTTATTTAAATTTAAAACCTCACAAGGTCTTTTTGGAAACACTTGACCAAACCACTGTAACGTTTTCTCACTTTCTATGATCAAACTTTAACGTTAAGAACTTTATTAATTCTAAGCTTAAATTATGACTGCAGCTCGTTTGTATTCCAACAACATATACCCAGCAACAATTAACAGCTACAGCAGACAGCTTAATTTTTACTGCAAACAACAAAAGATTGTTTTGTACTCATAGAATGTCGGCAAATGTCGTTTGTAGTTTTGATTTGTTGTTCCGTACTGTTGTTAACAGCAAACAATATATAATTACGGCAGTTTTCTTCTAGTATTTTATTCGGTTTAGAAACAGAACTTTTTCTAAATATTTTCGTTGTTGTTTTTTCAACTTTGTTGCACAAACATATAGCTCGTTTTAATTGAGTAAAGTTAGTGGTTGGTAGTGTGGCTAAAGCACAGTGGGCTTAGGAGTGTAAATATAAGTAAGTAAGATTGTCCAGAAGTGCAAGTGTTCTTGAAATGTTCGAAGACAAAACTAACACCTTGAATTTGATGATATGCCCATGGCTGTGTGAAAAACATCACTTTATTACTTATTCGAGAACTTTTTAAGTAACGGATAACGTGAGTGATATTTGTATTATTATTTTTCCAACCCACTGTGTTACGTTGTATCAAACAAACCTATTATACACATGTGGCTTCCTTCTTTGCATCAGAATGTTTTTCCTGTTTAACCATTTAGTAAAATATTTTTCTTATTTAATATCTTTTTGTCATGTTTCAAAGTGCATTTTTATATTCATCGATACATTGGTGGGCATGTTTTCTACCTTAATTCACTTAAAAATTTTACATATTTTATTATGATGTAGTTGTTGTAATGATGATGTTAAGTGTTGTTGTTGTTGTAACTTTTGTTACCAGTAAAAAATATATTTAAATATATTGTCGTGTTTTCCGTTGTTTTAGAACATTTTAATATTAACTAATTGCTCAAGTGTTGTTTATGACTGTGTTTATGTTCGGTCACCCAAACAGCCGGAGAAAAAAACTTCTGACCATCTAGCCAGCCAACAGTATAAACAAGTAGAAGACCATTTATGCCAAACAAACAAATTTTATGACCATCCATAACTAACAATTCTGTCAGTGTCTCCGAGAATTTACATGTGTACAATGTTGTAATGAATGAACAAGTGAGTGAATGCATGATGAAGATACTTGATTGAGGGACAGACATCATAATTTAAATTATACTGACAGAAAGTACTTGTTTTTTCTTTTTATTTTTGGGTAAGCATAAAGTTTTCTTTCATTGTTCTACGTTTTCGCTTTAATATTTTTGGGGAGGTTTTGCTTTTTCCTATTTATTTTTAATTTATAGCTAAAAGTCAGTTTTAATGTTAACAAAAAACAAATTTATGACAATGAGATTTTGTTGAGAATATTTTTGTTAGGAACATAGAAATTTCAATAATTAGTTAAAAGTTGAAATGTAAATATTCGTTATTTTTTAAAAAGTTATAAGCGCCAGTTGCTAGTGCAATAACCACCGTGACCACTTCACTATTTGTTTTCCTAGTTCAGTTCTAGTTCAGTTCTAGTTCAGTTCTAGTTCAGTTCTAGTTCATTCTAGTTCAGTTCTAGTTCAGTTCTAGTTCAGTTCTAGTTCAGTTCTAGTTCAGTTCTAGTTCAGTTCTAGTTCAGTTTTAGTTCAGTTCTAGTTCAGTTCTAGTTCAGTTCTAGTTCAGTTCTAGTTCAGTTCTAGTTCAGTTCTAGTTCAGTTCTAGTTCAGTTCTAGTTCAGTTCTAGTTCAGTTCTAGTTCAGTTCTAGTTCAGTTCTAGTTCAGTTCTAGTTCAGTTCTAGTTCAGTTCTAGTTCAGTTCTAGTTCAGTTCTAGTTCAGTTCTAGTTCAGTTCTAGTTCAGTTCTAGTTCAGTTCTAGTTCAGTTCTAGTTCAGTTCTAGTTCAGTTCTAGTTCAGTTCTAGTTCAGTTCTAGTTCAGTTCTAGTTCAGTTCTAGTTCAGTTCTAGTTCAGTTCTAGTTCAGTTCTAGTTCAGTTCTAGTTCAGTTCTAGTTCAGTTCTAGTTCAGTTCTAGTTCAGTTCTAGTTCAGTTCTAGTTCAGTTCTAGTTCAGTTCTAGTTCAGTTCTAGTTCAGTTCTAGTTCAGTTCTAGTTCAGTTCTAGTTCAGTTCTAGTTCAGTTCTAGTTCAGTTCTAGTTCAGTTCTAGTTCAGTTCTAGTTCAGTTCTAGTTCAGTTCTAGTTCAGTTCTAGTTCAGTTCTAGTTCAGTTCTAGTTCAGTTCTAGTTCAGTTCTAGTTCAGTTCTAGTTCATTTCTAGTTCAGTTTCAGTTTCTAGTTCAGTTCTAGTTCAGTTCTAGTTCAGTTCTAGTTCAGTTCTAGTTCAGTTCTAGTTCTTCTAGTTCAGTTCTAGTTCAGTTCTAGTTCAGTTCTAGTTCAGTTCTAGTTCAGTTCTAGTTCAGTTCTAGTTCAGTTCTAGTTCAGTTCTAGTTCAGTTCTAGTTCAGTTCTAGTTCAGTTTCTAGTTCAGTTCTAGTTCAGTTCTAGTTCAGTTCTAGTTCAGTTCTAGTTCAGTTCTAGTTCAGTTTAGTTCAGTTCTAGTTCAGTTCTAGTTCAGTTCTAGTTCAGTTCTAGTTCAGTTCTAGTTCAGTTCTAGTTCAGTTCTAGTTCTGTTCTAGTTCTGTTCTAGTTATGTTCTAGTTCTGTTCTAGTTCTGTTCTAGTTCTGTTCTAGTTCTTCTCTTCTGTTCTAGTTCTGTTCTAGTTCAGTTCTAGTTCAGTTCTAGTTCAGTTCTAGTTCAGTTCTAGTTCTGTTCTAGTTCAGATTAGTTCAGTTCTAGTTCTGTTCTAGTCTGTTCTAGTTCTTTCTAGTTCTGTTCTAGTTCTGTTCTAGTTCTGTCTAGTTCTGTTCTAGTTCTGTTCTAGTTCTGTTCTAGTTCTGTTCTAGTTCTGTTCTAGTTCTGTTCTAGTTCTGTTCTAGTTCTGTTCTAGTTCTGTTCTAGTTCTGTTCTAGTTCTGTTCTAGTTCTTTCTAGTTCTGTTCTAGTTCTGTTCTAGTTCTGTTCTAGTTCAGTTCTGTTCTAGTTCTGTTCTAGTTCTGTTCTAGTTCTGTTCTAGTTAGTTCTAGTTCTGTTTTAGTTCTGTTCTAGTTCTATTCTAGTTCTGTTCTAGTTCTGTTCTAGTTCTGTTCTAGTTCAGTTCTAGTTCAGTTCTAGTTCAGTTCTAGTTCAGTTCTAGTTCAGTTCGTTCAGTTCTAGTTCAGTTCTAGTTCAGTTCTAGTTCAGTTCTAGTTCAGTTCTAGTTCAGTTCTAGTTCAGTTCTAGTTCAGTTCTAGTTCAGTTCTAGTTCAGTTCTAGTTCAGTTCTAGTTCAGTTCTAGTTCAGTTCTAGTTCAGTTCTAGTTCAGTTCTAGTTCAGTTCTAGTTCAGTTCTAGTTCAGTTCTAGTTCAGTTCTAGTTCAGTTCTAGTTCAGTTCTAGTTCAGTTCTAGTTCAGTTCTTGTTCAGTTCTTGTTCAGTTCTAGTTCAGTTCTAGTTCAGTTCTAGTTCAGTTCTAGTTCAGTTCTAGTTCAGTTCTAGTTCAGTTCTAGTTCAGTTCTAGTTCAGTTCTAGTTCAGTTCTAGTTCAGTTCTAGTTCAGTTCTAGTTCAGTTCTAGTTCAGTTCTAGTTAGTTCTAGTTCAGTTCTAGTTCAGTTCTAGTTCAGTTCTAGTTCAGTTCTAGTTCAGTTCTAGTTCAGTTCTAGTTCAGTTCTAGTTCAGTTCTAGTTCAGTTCTAGTTCAGTTCTAGTTCAGTTCTAGTTCAGTTCTAGTTCAGTTCTAGTTCAGTTCTAGTTCAGTTCTAGTTCAGTTCTAGTTCAGTTCTAGTTCAGTTCTAGTTCAGTTCGAGTTCAGTTCTAGTTCAGTTCTAGTTCAGTTCTAGTTCAGTTCTAGTTCAGTTCTAGTTCAGTTCTAGTTCAGTTCTAGTTCAGTTCTAGTTCAGTTCTAGTTCAGTTCTAGTTCAGTTCTAGTTCAGTTCTAGTTCAGTTCTAGTTCAGTTCTAGTTCAGTTCTAGTTCAGTCTAGTTCAGTTCTAGTTCAGTTCTAGTTCAGTTCTAGTTCAGTTCTAGTTCGGTTCTAGTTCGGTTCTAGTTCGGTTCTAGTTTAGTTCTATTTCAATTCTAGTTCAGCTCTGGTTAGGTCTAGTATCTTCTCTATAATCTAAAATTTATTGAATCTTAATTAATAGTGTCTTTAGTATTAATTTTGAATTGTTATTTATTGCTTTTTAATTTAAATATGGAAAGTGACTCTTTCAATTCAAAACATCTTAAAATTTCACCACCTGTTTTTTTTTTCTTCTTTGGCCTTTCAAATCTTTAAAACCACACAAAATCATTCCCAGCTTTAATTTTCCGTCTCCATTATCTGTCTCCTGCAGATAAAAATCTCCCACAATCTGAGTGATCTCTAAAGAAAATATGTTAATTTTTCTATCAATCAAATTTCCATAAATTTTGACAAGCACAGATTGATGAACTAATAATTACCCTCATTATAATTGAGTAAACAATGTAAACAAAATATAAACAATAACACTTCAGTACCAGCTTCTTGAGAAAATCACCTGCCAGTTTGAGGGGGAAAATTTTCAATTAAAATATTCTATAAAAGCCATAACAATAAACCTTATTAGATTCATTGATTAAATTAACATTGCTCTGCCACAAGTGTGGTAGAAACGGCAAAGAGTTGAGATAAAATCTATAAATGAAATGATGAAAATGTAAGGGTTTATAAAGTTAAGGCGCCAATACAATTGTCTTCCAAAGAAATGATACTCACAGGAGCGTTAGAATAGAAAATAATAATATTTTGGGCAGTTTAAGAACCTCTAATAAACTCTACACATTTTCTTAGGAAAGTAACAAAGTTTTAATTAAACCACCAAATAGTATGAACGTTATATACCAGACTAATGACTGTAAATGTCAAAATTTTGTTTTTTTTTTTTTTTCTATCATAATTGTTGATTTCTTTTTCAGTTAATTGATGATGTTTTTTTTTTCAAGAAATGTCTCTAGTACAGCTTCTATATAATATTCTGAAGAACAACCACACAAGCCAGCATGAAATTATCATGATCTTTACCATCATCAATTAAGATAACGCATCAGTGTTTACGTTTTGTATTCATTGCTGCATGCAACGCATTCTCTAGACTTGTAGACAAAACGCTTCTTTAAAGCTGCTTGAATCCAATTGCAGACAAGCCAACACACTAAAACCTTCCAGCCAGTTTACAAAACCAAGCCATTCTTTACTGTGTCATAATTATAATTTTTTGTATTTTTCACTTCACCTTCTACATTTTTCTATTTATTTACTTGCCTGCCACAAGAGTGCGTGTATGCTGTTCAGTTCACATACTTACATATCTAAGTGTGTGTGTAACATGGTCAGGAGTTACAGCATTTTGTCTAGAACATGCCTTTAAGCGACAGGCATCTACAAGTTGCACTTGACTACCGATTACAATCAATCTTATGAAATTTAATGGAAAACTGGATAAAAACACAAAAACGAAAAACAAAAAAATAACAAATTCTTAATATGAAAAACATATTAAGCATAAAATGTTTTTAGCCATGTAAATTATAGAATCTTGTTAGAATTTGCTTACAATTATGTTTATTCTGGCAAGGGACTATCAGACAACTAGCCAGCGGAAGATAGAGAGAAACTTGACTCGCAACAAGACATAAGTCAAAGATCTTTTCAAAGTTACAGAAAAATATGTTGAAAATAAATGATATTAGTTAAATGAATAGTTTTAGTATTAATTTAGATGCAACCTATAGACGATTAGCAACGAACTACTAGTCCATTCCAGTTCATTTTTAACTGAATAGAACTAGAACAGAAGTAGAACTGAATTAGAACTGAACTAAAAGAGAACAAGAGCAGATATAGAACAGAACTAGATAAAACTAGTACATCTCTAGAAAAGAACTAAAACAGAACTAGAACAGAACTAGAACAGAACTAGAACAGAACTAGAACAGAACTAGAACAACTAGAACAGAACTAGAACGACTAGAACTAGAACAACTAGAAACAGAACTAGAACAGAACTAGAACAGAACTAGAATAGAACTAGAACAGAACTAGAACAGAACTAGAACAGAACTAGAACAGAACTAGAACAGAACTAGAACAGAACTAGAACAGAACTAGAACAGAACTAGAACAGAACTAGAACAGAACTAGACAGAACTAGAACAGAACTAGAACAGAACTAGAACAGAACTAGAACAGAACTAGAACAGAAACTAGAACCCAAACTAGAACCGAACTAGAACAGAACTAGAACAGAACTAGAATAGAACTAGAACAGAACTAGAACAGAACTAGAACAGAACTAGAACAGAACTAGACAGAACTAGAACAGAACTAGAACAGAACTAGAACAGAACTAGAACAGAACTAGAACAGAACTAGAACAGATTTAGAACAGAACTAGAACAGAACTAGAACAGAACTAGAACAGAACTAGAACAGAACTAGAACAGAACTAGAACAGAACTAGAACAGAACTAGAACAGAACTAGAACAGAACTAGAACAGAACTAGAACAGAAACTAGAACAGAACTAGAACAGAACTAGAACAGAACTAGAACAGAACTAGAACAGAACTAGAACAGAACTAGAACAGAACTAGAACAGAACTAGAACAGAACTAGAACAGAACTAGAACAGAACTAGAACAGAACTAGAACAGAACTAGAACAGAACTAGAACAGAACTAGAACAGAACTAGAACAGAACTAGAACAGAACTAGAACAGAACTAGAACAGAACTAGAACAGAACTAGAACAGAACTAGAACAGAACTAGAACAGAACTAGAACAGAACTAGAACAGAACTAGAACAGAACTACAACAGAACTCGAACAGAACTAGAACAGAACTAGAACAGAACTAGAACAGAACTAGAACAGAACTAGAACAGAACTACAACGAACTAGAACAGAACTAGAACAGAACTAGAACAGAACTAGAACAGAACTAGAACAGAACTAGAAAAGAACTAGAACAGAACTAGAACAGAACTAGAACAGAACTAGAACAGAACTAGAACAGAATAGAACAGAACTAGAAAGAACTAGAACAGAAACTAGAACAGAACTAGAACAGAACTAGAACAGAACTAGAACAGAACTAGAACAGAACTAGAACAGAACTAGAACAGAACTAGAACAGAACTAGAACAGAACTAGAACAGAAACTAGAACAGAACTAGAACAGAACTAGAACAGAACTAGAAAGAACTAGAACAGAACTAGAACAGAACTAGAACAGAACTAGAACAGAACTAGAACAGAACTAGAACAGAACTAGAACAGAACTAGAACAGAACTAGAACAGAACTAGAACAGAACTAGAACAGAACTAGAACAGAACTAGAACAGAACTAGAACAGAACTAGAACAGAACTAGAACAGAACTAGAACAGAAACTAGAAACAGAACTAGAACAGAACTAGAAACAGAACTAGAACAGAAACTAGAACAGAACTAGAACAGAACTAGAACAGAACTAGAACAGAACTAGAACAGAACTAGAACAGAACTAGAACAGAACTAGAACAGAACTAGAACAGAACTAGAACAGAACTAGAACAGAACTAGAACAGAACTAGAACAGAACTGGAACAGAACTAGAACAGAACTAGAACATAACTAGAACAGAACTAGAACATAACTAGAACAGAACTAGAACAGAACTAGAACAGAACTAGAACAGAACTAGAACAGAACTAGAACAGAACTAGAACAAAACTAGAACAGAACTAGAACAGAACTAGAACAGAACTAGAACGAACTAGAACAGAACTAGAACAGAACTAGAACAGAACTAGAACAGAAACTAGAACAGAACTAGAACAGAACTAGAACAGAACTAGAACAGAACTAGAACAGAACTAGAACAGAACTAGAACAGAACTAGAACAGAACTAGAACAGAACTAGAACAGAACTAGAACAGAACTAGAACAGAACTAGAACAGAAATAGAACAGAACTAGAACAGAACTAGAACAGAACTAGAACAGAACTAGAACAGAACTAGAACAGAACTGGAACAGAACTAGAACAGAACTAGAACAGAACTAGAACAGAACTAGAACAGAACTAGAACAGAACTAGAACAGAACTAGAACAGAACTAGAACAGAACTAGAACAGAACTAGAACAGAACTAGAACAGAACTAGAACAGAACTAGAACAGAACTAGAACAGAACTAGAACAGAACTAGAACAGAACTAGAACAGAACTAGAACAGAACTAGAACCGAACTAGAACCAGAACAGAACTAGAACAGAACTAGAACTAGAACAGAACTAGAACAGAACTAGAACAGAACTAGAACAGAACTAGAACAGAACTAGAACAGAACTAGAACAGAACTAGAACAGAACTAGAACAGAACTAGAAAGAACTAGAACAGAACTAGAACAGAACTAGAACAGAACTAGAACAGAACTAGAACAGAACTAGAACAGAACTAGAACAGAACTAGAACAGAACTAGAACAGAACTAGAACAGAACTAGAACAGAACTAGAACAGAACTAGAACAGAACTAGAACAGAACTAGAACAGAACTAGAAAAGAACTAGAAAAGAACTAGAACAGAACTAGAACAGAACTAGAACAGAACTAGAACAGAACTAGAACAGAACTAGAACAGAACTAATAGAACTAGAAAAAACTAGAACAGAACTAGAGCAGAACTAGAACAGACCTAGTTAAGTAGGCCACCTCGGAATTCTGCCATGCCTTATTTTTTCAAAAATCCTTACATCAATACATTTTGCGTAATTTAAATTTTAGTTTAATTTCTTTTTTTTTGCATTTTTCAGTTCTCTCTTCTTATACAAATGATAAATATGACCAGGCTCAGCATGTTATAAACAATTTTGGTTTTGTGTTAAAAATATATGATTCTGTCTCGTAATCTAAGATACATCATATTTTGCTGTTCTACTTGATGTTGTTTGCATTTATTGCGTTGCTGTTAAAGACTTTGGCAAATGGCTAAAAACAAAAAAAATTGTGTAGCAACTAAACAAAATGTTTGAAAAAACTTTACACATGTGTAATCTAAATCACTACGTTGTTATTTGAATAAGTTTACGAGACGCATTTGCTAAATGAATTGTGTATAAGTAACACAGCCTTTATGCATAGTTGTAGTACTAAAATGTAGTTAGTGCGTGCAAAAATTCACAGCACGGTTGCAATTTTAGAAAAAAATATGAGGAAAAAAACTAAATAAAAGCTACATGTTTCTATTTACGTTTTTAACGTTTTACATGGCGGTTTGTTTAAATAGAGTTTTGTAGTTTTTTGTTTTTTTTTTTTTTTTCAATTTAGTTTAGCACACCGACTTATCAAGTTTTAGTTAGTTTGACTGTTTAGCTGCTGGCTGGCTGACTAGTTGGCTGTGGTTGTTACGGCTTACATGGAATGAATGTCTGCATGTTTAGCATTTGTAGCATGTCCTTAAAAGTGACAAATGTACAACATGCCTGTGACGCATGATTAAAAATTATGAATATTATGTAATTTTTTTTCTTGCGTATGTATGTGTGTAAAATGTTTGCAAGGAGTTGAATGAAAAAATGCACACACAATATTAATCGAAATTGTTAGAGTGACTTAACAAATCATGGAAAACTAGGAGGAAAGCTGTAACGAGTTTTGGTAGAATTTTGTTGGTTCTTCAGGCTACATCAACACCATGAACTAGAATTAGAAAAGAAGTAGAAACGAGAGCTAGAACACACCAGAACAGAACTAGAACAGAACTAGCACAGAACTCGAACAGAGAACTACCACGGAACTAGAACAGAACTAGAACTAACCTAGAACTGAACTAGGACAGAACTAAAACAGAACTAGAACAGAACTAGAACAGAACTAGAACAGAACTAGAACAGAACTAGAACAGAACTAGAACAGAACCAGAACAGAACTAGAACAGAACTAGAACAGAACTAGAACAGAACTAGAACAGAACTAGAACAGAACTAGAACAGAACTAGAAAGAACTAGAACAGAACTAGAACAGAACTAGAACAGAACTAGAACAGAACTAGAACAGAACTAGAACAGAACTAGAACAGAACTAGAACAGAACTAGAACAGAACTAGAACAGAACTAGAACAGAACTAGAACAGAACTAGAACAGAACTAGAACAGAACTAGAACAGAACTAGAACAGAACTAGAACAGAACAGAACAGAACTAGAACAGAACTAGAACAGAACTAGAACAGAACTAGAACAGAACTAGAACAGAACTAGAACAGAACTAGAACAGAACTAGAAGAGAACTATAACAGAACTAGAACAGAACTAGAACAGAACAGAACAGAACAGAACAGAACAGAACAGAACTAGAACAGAGAACAGAACAGAACTAGAACAGAACAGAACTAGAACAGAACTAGAACAGAACTAGAACAGAACTAGAACAGAACTAGAACAGAACTAGAACAGAACTAAACAGAACTAGAACAGAACTAGAACAGAACTAGAACAGAACTAGAACAGAACTAGAACAGAACTATAACAGAACTAGAACAGAACTAGAACAGAACTAGAACAGAACTAGAACAGAACTAGAACAGCTAGAACAGCTAAAACAGAACTAGAACTAGAACTACACAACTAGAACAGAACTAGAACAGAACTAGAACTAGAGAACAGAACTAGAACAGAACTAGAAGAGAACTATAACAGAACTAGAACAGAACTAGAACAGAACAGAACAGAACAGAAAGAACAGAACAGAACAGAACGAACAGAACAGAACAGAACTAGAACAGAACAGAACAGAACTAGAACAGAACAGAACTGAACAGAACAGAACTAGAACAGAACTAGAACAGAACTAGAACAGAACTAGAACAGAACTAGAACAGAACTAGAACAGAACTAGAACAGAACTAGAACAGAACTAGAACAGAACTAGAACAGAACTAGAACAGAACTAGAACAGAACTAGAACAGAACTAGAACAGAACTAGAACAGAACTAGAACAGAACTAGAACAGAACTAGAACAGAACTAGAACAGAACTAGAACAGAACTAGAACAGAACTAGAACAGAACTAGAACAGAACTAGAACAGAACTAGAACAGAACTAGAACAGAACTAGAACAGAACTAGAACAGAACTAGAACAGAACTAGAACAGAACTAGAACAGAACTAGAACAGAACTAGAACAGAACTATAACAGAACTAGAAGAACAGAACAGAACAGAACTAGAACAGAACAGAACAGAACAGAACAGAACAGAACAGAACAGAACAGAACAGAACTAGAACAGAACAGAACTAGAACAGAACTAGAACAGAACTAGAACAGAACTAGAACAGAACTAGAACAGAACTAGAACAGAACTAGAACAGAACTAGAACAAACTAGAACTAGAACAGAACTAGAACAGAACTAGAACAGAACTAGAACAGAACTAGAACAGAACTAGAACAGAACTAGAACAGAACTAGAACAGAACTAGAACAGAACTAGAACAGAACTAGAACAGAACTAGAACAGAACTAGAACAGAAGTAGAACAGAACTAGAACAGAACTAGAACAGAACTAGAACAGAACTAGAACAGAACTAGAACAGAACTAGAACAGAACTAGAACAGAACTAGAACAGAACTAGAACAGAACTAGAACAGAACTAGAACAGAACTAGAACAGAACTAGAACAGAACTAGAACAGAACTAGAACAGAACTAGAACAGAACTAGAACAGAACTAGAACAGAACTAGAACAGAACTAGAACAGAACTAGAACAGAACTAGAACAGAACTAGAACAGAACTAGAACAGAACTAGAACAGAAACTAGAACAGAACTAGAACAGAACAGAACAGAACTAGAACAGAACTAGAACAGAACTAGAATAGAACTAGAATAGAACTAGAACAGAACTAGAACAGAACTAGAACAGAACTAGAACAGAACTAGAACAGAACTAAAACAGAACTAGAACTAGAACTACAACAACTAGAACAGAACTAGAACAGAACTAGAACACAACAGAACAGAACTAAACAGAACTAGAACAGAACTAGAACAGAACTAGAACGGAACTAGAACAGAACTAGAACAGAAAAAACAGAACTAACAGAACAGAACTAGAACAGAACTAGAACAGAACTAGAACAGAACTAGAACAGAACTAGAACAGAACTAGAACAGAACTAGAACAGAACTAGAACAGAACTAGAACAGAACTAGAACAGAACTAGAACAGAACTAGAACAGAACTAGAACAGAACTAGAACAGAACTAGAACAGAACTAGAACAGAACTAGAACAGAACTAGAACAGAACTAGAACAGAACTAGAACAGAACTAGAACAGAACTAGAACAGAACTAGAACAGAACTAGAACAGAAGAACTAGAACAGAACTAGAACAGAACTAGAACAGAACTAGAACAGAACTAGAACAGAACTAGAACAGAACTAGAACAGAACTAGAACAGAACTAGAACAGAACTAGAACAGAACTAGAACAGAACTAGAACAGAACTAGAACAGAACTAGAACAGAACTAGAACAGAACAGAACTAGAACAGAACTAGAACAGAACAGAACTAGAACAGAACTAGAACAGAACTAGAACAGAACTAGAACAGAACTAGAACAGAACTAGAACAGAACTAGAACAGAACTAGAACAGAACTAGAACAGAACTAGAACAGAACTAGAACAGAACTAGAACAGAACTAGAACAGAACTAGAACAGAACTAGAACAGAACTAAACAGAACTAGACAGAACTAGAACAGAACTAGAACAGAACTAGAACAGAACTAGAACAGAACTAGAACAGAACTAGAACAGAACTAGAACAGAACTAGAACAGAACTAGAACAGAACTAGAACAGAACTAGAACAGAACTAGAACAGAACTAGAACAGAACTAGAACAGAACTAGAACAGAACTAGAACAGAACTAGAACAGAACTAGAACAGAACTAGAACAGAACTAGAACAGAACTAGAACAGAACTAGAACAGAACTAGAACAGAACTAGAACAGAACTAGAACAGAACTAGAACAGAACTAGAACAGAACTAGAACAGAACTAGAACAGAACTAGAACAGAACTAGAACAGAACTAGAACAGAACTAGAACAGAACTAGAACAGAACTAGAACAGAACTAGAACAGAACAAAACAGAACTGGAACTAAACTGAAACTGAACTGGGACTGATCTGAGAATTGAAATGGAACTGAACTTAAATGTTGCAGCAAGCTTTGTGATGAACTTTAATGAATTTTCAAAAGAAGTGCCTCTTGTGTGGAATATTAAATTGTCTCATGTACATAGTTGTCTATTTAAGTTGCTATTACGCTGTGACTATGAAAACTAGCAGGAAATAACGTTTAGCTACGAAAAATAATTAAAAATATAAAGAAGCAGATATTGATTTGTATACATTGAGTAACAAAAAAGTAGTGTGATTATTTAAAACAGCTAGGGGGAAATAAATTAAATTAAACGGGAAAATATGTAAGATATATATAGGAAAATTAACGTTGTTTAAATAAAATTAATTTATATAATTTGAGTAAGAATTGCTGAAGCTCTGATTGCATCTGATATTATATTACTTTTAAATGACTAGTTTATTCAAACGATTTGAAATAAAATCTTTTTTTAATACAATTTCCTTAATTGATAGAAACAAATTCTCACTAGTTATTTAGTTTAAAGCTTTTTTTTTCTAAACATTTCAAAATATTTACTTTTTATCTTAAAATATTTCACAAAGTTCTTTCCCATACTCAGACTCATTTAAAGCAAATTTTTTCCAACTAAGTTCATATTGTTGGATTTAAACCTGGCCAGCAATTAAAATTTAAATCGTAGAACGGAGTAATCTAAAATAAAGAAAAAAAAATTAAATCATTCCTATGAGCAGAACATAAAAATTATACAATTCAAACAGCCAAACCAAATAACCAACTCAGGGAAACAAAGAACTGGTAACAAACAAAAAAAAAAAATTGTTAAAAAGAATCTCACAAAGCTGATGTTGATGATGATGATGCAGTTGTAAATTATAGATGTTGCTGTTGGTTTTTTTTTCTTGCCCAGACTACATTGTATGAAAATTGGAGTAATTGCATGTTACTGCTTCTATATACACGACAATTGCAGTTGTAGTTGTTTTTCAGTTTGGTTTTTTAACTCGTATAAACATATCTAGGAAGAGAGAACAGAAACCATCAAATTACTACTAGTCCACAATCATATATATTATGTATAAAAGTGGATTTGGTTTGTCTTAACAAATGAAGGGAATAATTTAATAATTGTTTGGATTAATTTTACAAAAGGCTACGAAATAAACTAAAAATTACAGCATGAGTTTTAAAATTCTAGGATATAAAACAAATAACAAAATCTATTAAGAGTCAATTACGAAATTCTGCAGTTCACAAAAAATCCACCTTAATTTTGGCAATATTTCAATTCAAATTTAGTTCAAGTTCAGTTCTAGTTCTGTTCTAGTTCAGTTCTAGTTCTGTTCTAGTTCTGTTCTAGTTCTGTTCTAGTTCTGTTCTAGTTCTGTTCTAGTTCTGTTCTAGTTCTGTTCTAGTTCTGTTCTAGTTCTGTTCTAGTTCTGTTCTAGTTCTGTTCTAGTTCTGTTCTAGTTCTGTTCTAGTTCTGTTCTAGTTCTGTTCTAGTTCTGTTCTAGTTCTGTTCTAGTTCTGTTCTAGTTCTGTTTTAGTTCTGTTCTAGTTCTGTTCTAGTTCTGTTCTAGTTCTGTTCTAGTTCTGTTCTAGTTCTGTTCTAGTTCTGTTCTAGTTCTGTTCTAGTTCTGTTCTAGTTCTGTTCTAGTTCTGTTCTAGTTCTGTTCTAGTTCTGTTCTAGTTCTGTCTAGTTCTGTTCTAGTTCTGTTCTAGTTCTATTCTAGTTCTGTTCTAGTTCTGTTCTAGTTCTGTTCTAGTTCTGTTCTAGTTCTGTTCTAGTTCTGTTCTAGTTCTGTTCTAGTTCTGTTCTAGTTCTGTTCTAGTTCTGTTCTAGTTCTGTTCTAGTTCTGTTCTAGTTCTGTTCTAGTTCTGTTCTAGTTCTGTTCTAGTTCTGTTCTAGTTCTGTTCTAGTTCTGTTCTAGTTCTGTTCTAGTTCTGTTCTAGTTTGCTAGTTCTATTCTAGTTCTGTTCTAGTTCTGTTCTAGTTCTGTTCTAGTCTGTTCTAGTTCTGTTCTAGTTCTGTTCTAGTTCTGTTCTAGTTCTGTTCTAGTTCTGTTCTAGTTCTGTTCTAGATCTGTTCTAGATCTGTTCTAGATCTGTTCTAGTTCTGTTCTAGTTCTGTTCTAGTTCTGTTCTAGTTCTGTTCTAGTTCCGTTCTAGTTCTGTTCTAGTTCTGTTCTAGTTCTGTTCTAGTTCTGTTCTAGTTCTGTTCTAGTTCTGTTCTAGTTCTGTTCTAGTTCAGTTCTAGTTCAGTTCTAGTTCAGTTCTAGTTCAGTTCTAGTTCAGTTCTAGTTCAGTTCTAGTTCAGTTCTAGTTCTGTTCTAGTTCTGTTCTAGTTCTGTTCTAGTTCTGTTCTAGTTCTGTTCTAGTTCTGTTCTAGTTCTGTTCTAGTTCTGTTCTAGTTCTGTTCTAGTTCTGTTCTAGTTCTGTTCTAGTTTTGCTCTAGTTCTGTTCTAGTTCTGTTCTAGTTCTGTTCTAGTTCTGTTCTAGTTCTGTTCTAGTTCTGTTCTAGTTCTGTTCTAGTTCTGTTCTAGTTCTGTTCTAGTTAGGGTATAACTAGAACAGAACTACTTTAGTGGGGAGGGTAATTGGATTTGTGCTGATGTTTGTAACATACAAAAATATTCGTCCTAGACCCACCTTAAAGTATACCAATCGGCTTAGAATCGTTTTCTGTGTCGATTAAGCTATGTCCGTCCGTCCGTCCGTCTGGCTGGCTGGCTGTCCATGTAAACCTTGTGCGCAAGCTACAGGTCGCAATTTTCAAGATAATTGGATGAAATTTGGCACGCACGTTTTATTTGACCCAAGGACGAAGCCTGTTGAAAATGGTTAAAATCGGTCCATTATTTCACCTAGCCCCCATAGAACAGAACCCCCCGAAAAGGGCTTCTGAGCTCATAATTATGTTACATATACAGATATATCGATAAATTATGGCACAACTAAGTTTTATAGAAGTCTTGATAACCCTGCCAAATTTATAAAGATCTGGCCCCATTTGACCCTAGCTCCCATACAAAGTCCCCTTCAGAAAATTACTTGAATTCCAAAATTAACTTATAAACACAAATATCCCGATGAAATTCACCACAATAAAATAAGTATGTAAATATAAATTATTCGCAAAATTTTATCGGGCTTGGTCCATATTTGCCCCTAGCCCCCATATAAAGCACTCTTTCAGAAAATTAGTTTTTCATCAATAAATTGCTTAAATTGTATCGGAACAAGGGAATATCTATGATAAATGTTTTATAATGAAAAATAAATCACATTTAATATTCATAACTGGTGTAGGGTATCATATGGTCGGCCACGACCCGACTATACTTTCTTATTGTTCTGTTCTAGTTCTGTTCTAGTTCTGTTCTAGTTCTGTTCTAGTTCTGTTCTAATTCAGTTCTAATTCTGTTCTAGTTCTGTTCTAGTTCTGTTGTAGTTCTGTTCTAGCTTTGCGAAGTACAATTTCTCTGTGATAATGCTTAAATTTTTTAGTAGATCATAAATCAGAAAAATCCCGGATAAAACCTGCATTGTTATATATAAAAAGCATAGTGATATGTTTTCATACTCCAACTACTTTGAATACCTAACATCGTCTCCCCCAATTTATGTTTACAAAACATTCTTTTCCAATTGAATATCCCGTCAACACAACATAAAGCTACAAAAACACCTTGTTTGTCTCTTTGTACCTAAAATCATGTTATTAAACTTGTTGCATTTTAAACATTTGATATTCAAAAACCAACTTGGTGGCATTTGTCTGGTCTAGAACATGGCCTCATGGAAACTAAAACCGTAATAATAATAAAAAAATCTAGAAAAAACATACAGGAAAACGACACAATTAAAAAGGAAGCACTGATGCTTGCAACTAAAATACATCTTTGTTTTTCCAAACAAACCCAGCAAGATGATGGAGAAAGATCATATGGATGATGATACTCTAGGGACAATATCGAGAGTAATACAGAGAAAAAAAACTAAAACCAAAGCCTGAGGTGCTTGGCAGTGTAAATTCCAGTATAATGTTATTTTAAGCTAAACACCGACTTTAGTTTTTTTGGTATTATTGTTACTGCTGCGTTGCTGTATATACTGATGCTGTTGATGCAATTGTAAGAACCGCATGTGGCTTTTTCATTTTGCTGTTCAAATTCATGTTGCAGAAAAAAAAGAAACAAGGAATCTGTAGATACATATACTTACATAGTTTTGATTGTGAGTGACTGGCCTTCTGTGTTGTTTTTCAAAAAAAAAGTTTAAAAGTCGGTTTTGCAACAATAAAATTGTAATGTAGCACCATAACCTGTGCATCAACACTCACACTTACATTCATCTAAACCCAAACAACAATAACAACAAAATCCTTACACATTTAGCACAAACAGAACTAAAGCAAAGTATCCACCACAAAGCAACGTCGTCATCATCAGCAGCAGCAGCAGTAACATCATCTGGAACATTTAGCAACAAACAAACAGTCTTCACCTTAAACTCAACTGTTTGGCTGTACGGCTGGTTGCCTATGTAGAATAGATAGATGGATGGATAGATGGATACCAAATTGGCCCACAGGTAAATGGTTATAAACTCAACTCAAAAGCTTAAACATAACTCACAAAAGCATCCGCTGTTATGGGGCAACTAAGGCCTCATCTTAACACAAACCAAATACGAATAAAGACAACAAAAATCTTCGTTTAATACTAGCCAACAGAACAACAAAAAAACGTAAAAATCTACAGAGTAACTATAGCTTCCAACCTTAGCCATTTAGCTTCCTTGAGACACATGAACCAAAACAACAACAAAAACTCAACAACCAGATATTCTATAACAAAAAATATGTTACAAATACATGTATGTGTATTGCTTTCAATGTTGTCTACTTACTCGTACTGCCAGTATTTGTGGCAGGGAATGGCTAAAGCATGGCTTAACTTTTGCTAAAACTGCAGTGGATGAGTGGAATAAGAAAAAAAACCTCCTGACAGAATGATAACAACATATAAGACAACTACAGCAACAAAAGTCAAAAATACAAAAAATACTAAACGCAAAAACTGCGTGAGAAACACACCTGCCGGATGGACAGACAGTCTTTTTAGTTGAGCCGGTCAGCATTGGTTTAATGTATTTAGGCCCCATAAGCCTAAAACTGACAACGGGGACAGATCTCTAAGCGGGCATGATGAATGAGTGTCTATTTATATATTTAAAGTGTTAAGTTTGATTGATCGATTAGTTTTGGAGTAGACGAAAGAAATGTTCTCAAACGGAGTTGAACATTGATCTTAAAAACCAAACTAAAAATGAAGTAGAACTGAACTAGAACTGAACTAGAACTGAACTAGAACTGAACTAGAACTGAACTAGAACTGAACTAGAACTGAACTAGAACTGAACTAGAACTGAACTAGAACTGAACTAGAACTGAACTAGAACTGAACTAGAACTGAACTAGAACTGAACTAGAACTGAACTAGAACTGAACTAGAACTGAACTAGAACTGAACTAGAACTGAACTAGAACTGAACTAGAACTGAACTAGAACTGAACTAGAACTGAACTGAACTGAACTAACTGAACTGACTAGAACTGAACTAGAACTGAACTAGAACTGAACTAGAACTGAACTAGAACTGAACTAGAACTGAACTAGAACTGAACTAGAACTGAACTAGAACTGAACTAATGAACTAAACTGAACTAGAACTGAACTAGAACTGAACTACAACTGAACTAGAACTGAACTACAACTGAACTAGAACTGAACTAGAACTGAACTAGAACTGAACTAGAACTGAACTAGAACTGAACTACAACTGAACTAACTAGAACTGAACTAGAACTGAACTAGAACTGAACTAGAACTGAACTAGAACTGAACTAGAACTGAACTAGAACTGAACTAGAACTGAACTAGAACTGAACTAGAACTGAACTAGAACTGAACTAGAACTGAACTAGAACTGAACTAGAACTGAACTAGAACTGAACTAGAACTGAACTAGAACTGAACTAGAACTGAACGAACTGAACTAGAACTGAACTAGAACTGAACTAGAACTGAACTAGAACTTAACTAGAACTGAACTAGAACTGAACTAGAACTGAACTAGAACTGAACTAGAACTGAACTAGAACTGAACTAGAACTGAACTAGAACTGAACTAGAACTGAACTAGAACTGAACTAGAACTGAACTAGAACTGAACTAGAACTGAACTAGAACTGAACAAAAAAACTAGAAACTAGACTGAACTAGAACTGAACTAGAACTGAACTAGAACTAACTAGAACTGAACTAGAACTGAACTAGAACTGAACTAGAACTGAACTAGAACTGAAAGAACTGAACTAGAACTGAACTAGAACTGAACTAGAACTGAACTAGAACTGAACTAGACTGACTAAACTGAACTAGAACTGAACTAGAACTGAACTAGAACTGAACTAGAACTGAACTAGAACTGAACTAGAACTGAACTAGACTGAACTAGAACTGAACTAGAACTGAACTAGAACTGAACTAGAACTGAACTAGAACTGAACTAGAACTGAACTAGAACTAGAACTGAACTAGAACTGAACTAGAACTGAACTAGAACTGAACTAGAACTGAACTAGAACTGAACTAGAACTGAACTAGAACTGAACTAGAACTGAACTAGAACTGAACTAGAACTGAACTAGAACTGAACTAGAACTGAACTAGAACTGAACTAGAACTGAACTAGAACTGAACTAGAACTGAACTAGAACGGAACTAGAACTGAACTAGAACTGAACTAGAACTGAACTAGAACTGAACTAGAACTGAACTAGAACTGAACTAGAACTGAACTAGAACTGAACTAGAACTGAACTAGAACTGAACTAGAACTGAACTAGAACTGAACTAGAACTGAACTAGAACTGAACTAGAACTGAACTAGAACTGAACTAGAACTGAACTAGAACTGAACTAGAACTGAACTAGAACTGAACTAGAACTGAACTAGAACTGAACTAGAACTGAACTAGAACTGAACTAGAACTGAACTAGAACTGAACTAGAACTGAACCAGAACTGAACTAGAACTGAACTAGAACTGAACTAGAACTGAAGTAGAACTGAAGTAGAAACTGAACTAGAACTGAAGTAAACTGAACTAGAACTGAACTAGAACTGAACTAGAACTGAACTAGAACTGAACTAGAACTGAACTAGAACTGAACTAGAACTGAACTAGAACTGAACTAGAACTGAACTAGAACTGAACTAGAACTGAACTAGAACTGAACTAGAACTGAACTAGAACTGAACTAGAACTGAACTAGAACTGAACTAGAACTGAACTAGAACTGAACTAGAACTGAACTAGAACTGAACTAGAACTGAACTAGAACTGAACTAGAACTGAACTAGAACTGAACTAGAACTGAACTAGAACTAGAATCAAAATAAACTAGAACTGAACTAGAACTGAACTAGAACTGAACTAGAACTGAACTAGAACTGAACTAGAACTGAACTAGAACTGAAGTAGAACTGAACTAGAACTGAACTAGAACTGAACTAGAACTGAACTAGAACTGAACTATAACTGAACTAGAACTGAACTAGAACTGAACTAGAACTGAACTAGAACTGAACCAGAACTGAGCTAGAATTGAACTAAAACTAATAAATGGATTTTAAAATGCTGGAACTAGTCGAGCTTTGATCTCTCTTATTAAAACATACATTACGGGAAACTTCCCTTAATTTGTTTTAAATTTAGGCGCACTTTTCTTTTACATTTCGGCATACCCAGTCAGTATCCCCTCCATAATATTCCTTTCTACAGTTTGCAAACTTATTTTAACTGACAAGGCTGCTGCCGTTGTTGCTCTGGACCAAAAAACGAACCAGTTAAAAATAAGAAATAATACATATCTGTCTCAAATACTGTGTACATTATACGTATGTACGACTTAAATCGTATCTGGACAACAACAGTCTTATGTAGTTTTAAACAATCATACAAACATTTATGCCCCATATCTAGTGTAAAAAGTATTTGTATCTCTTCTACAGACAACATTTCATATGCAATCTTTAGCAATGTATCGCCTTGAATTGTGGATTGCTTCAGGCCTTTACCATTCTGTTTGCCCCATGTGGACTTTTGCGTGTGTGTGTGCAAATGTTTATATGTGTTTGTTACCAATGTTTACACACGCATTGCTGCTGCTGTTGCTGATGTTTACTGCTTGTCGTAGCTTTTGCTCTTAACTTGGGCAATGACGTTTTGGATATGTATTTTGTTACGGTTGCAAAAGCCTTTGGGCAAATTTTTTTTGGTACCGATGCAACAAGGTTTTGGGCATTTTTTGTTTTGTCGTTTGTTAGTGTTCTTTAAGGTTGTTAAGGAATTTTTCTTTTTTTAAGTTTTGCAGAAAAAGGAAGATAAAAAATTGTAGAATTTTTTAAGAAAAATTATTATGGAATTTGTTGGTTTATGTTAACTGAAGATGACATAAATTGAAGTGAAGTTATGACAGTTTGTTTTTGCTTTCAAAACAATGAAATCAAATCTACAGGATTTGTCGGATGTTTAAGGGCATTTTTAATGCGGCTTTTGTTGAAAAGTCACCTGGATGTTGAATGAATGAAGAAGTTTGAGTAATTTTTGACAGTTTTGAGCAGAAGAGTCTGAATATGTTTTCTTTTTGCTTTTTCTTTTGATATTTGTTTTTAATTATAGAGGTATTTCAAACTGTAACATTTCGATGAGTTTTGTTGTTAGAAGAATTTATTGAAGACGTGACTATAGAGGAAAGGAATTGTTAAGAAAACTATAAGTTATGAGAGAATACATTCAAGAAAATTTGAAAAATTAGAAGAATTTTTTTAAGTCTAACCAATGAGAAAAAATAGTAGTTAAATAAACAAAAAACAACGAAAGTTTGCTTCAGTTCTAGTTCAATTTATTTCAGTTCTAGTTCAGTTCTAGCTCAGTTCTAGTTCAGTTCTAGTTCAGTTCTAGTTCAGTTCTAGTTCAGTTCTAGTTCAGTTCTAGTTCAGTTCTAGTTCAGTTCTAGTTCAGTTCTAGTTCAGTTCTAGTTCAGTTCTAGTTCAGTTCTAGTTCAGTTCTAGTTCAGTTCTAGTTCAGTTCTAGTTCAGTTCTAGTTCAATTCTAGTTCAGTTCTAGTTCAGTTCTAGTTCAGTTCTAATTCAGTTCTAGTTCAGTTCTAGTTCAGTTCTAGTTCAATTCTAGTTCAGTTCTAATTCAGTTCTAGTTCAGTTCTAGTTCAGTTCTAGTTCAGTTCTAGTTCAGTTCTAGTTCAGTTCTAGTTCAGTTCTAGTTCAGTTCTAGTTCAGTTCTAGTTCAGTTCTAGTTCAGTTCTAGTTCAGTCTAGTTCAGTTCTAGTTCAGTTTCTAGTTCAGTTCTAGTTCAGTTCTAGTTCAGTTCTAGTTCAGTTCTAGTTCAGTTCTAGTTCAGTTCTAGTTCAGTTCTAGTTCAGTTCTAGTTCAGTTCTAGTTCAGTTCTAGTTCAGTTCTAGTTCAGTTCTAGTTCAGTTCTAGTTCAGTTCTAGTTCAGTTCTAGTTCAGTTCTAGTTCAGTTCTAGTTCAGTTCTAGTTCAGTTCTAGTTCAGTTCTAGTTCAGTTCTAGTTCAGTTCTAGTTCAGTTCTAGTTCAGTTAGTTCAGTTCTAGTTCAGTTCTAGTTCAGTTCTAGTTCAGTTCTAGTTCAGTTCTAGTTCAGTTCTAGTTCAGTTCTAGTTCAGTTCTAGTTCAGTTCTAGTTCAGTTCTAGTTCAGTTCTAGTTCAGTTCTAGTTCAGTTCTAGTTCAGTTCTAGTTCAGTTCTAGTTCAGTTCTAGTTCAGTTCTAGTTCAGTTCTAGTTCAGTTCTAGTTCAGTTCTAGTTCAGTTCTAGTTCAGTTCTAGTTCAGTTCTAGTTCAGTTCTAGTTCAGTTCTAGTTCAGTTCTAGTTCATTCTAGTTCAGTTCTAGTTCAGTTCTAGTTCAGTTCTAGTTCAGTTCTAGTTCAGTTCTAGTTCAGTTCTAGTTCAGTTCTAGTTCAGTTCTAGTTCAGTTCTAGTTCAGTTCTAGTTCAGTTCTAGTTCAGTTCTAGTTCAGTTCTAGTTCAGTTCTAGTTCAGTTCTAGTTCAGTTCTAGTTCAGTTCTAGTTCAGTTCTAGTTCAGTTCTAGTTCAGTTCTAGTTGTGTTCTAGTTCAGTTCTAGTTCAGTTCTAGTTCAGTTCTAGTTCAGTTCTAGTTCAGTTCTAGTTCAGTTCTAGTTCAGTTCTAGTTCAGTCTAGTTCAGTTCTAGTTCAGTTCTAGTTCAGTTCTAGTTCAGTTCTAGTTCAGTCTAGTTCAGTTCTAGTTCAGTTCTAGTTCAGTTCTAGTTCAGTTCTAGTTCAGTTCTAGTTCAGTTCTAGTTCAGTTCTAGTTCAGCTCTAGTTCAGTTCTAGTTCTGTTCTAGTTCAGTTTAGTTCAGTTCTAGTTCAGTTCTAGTTCAGTTCTAGTTCAGTTCTAGTTCAGTTCTAGTTCAGTTCTAGTTCAGTTCTAGTTCAGTTCTAGTTCAGTTCTAGTTCAGTTCTAGTTCAGTTCTAGTTCAGTTCGAGTTCATTCTAGTTCAGTTCTAGTTCAGTTCTAGTTCAGTTCTAGTTCAGTTCTAGTTCAGTTCTAGTTCAGTTCTAGTTCAGTTCTAGTTCAGTTCTAGTTCAGTTCTAGTTCAGTTCTAGTTCAGTTCTAGTTCAGTTCTAGTTCAGTTCTAGTTCAGTTCTAGTTCAGTTCTAGTTCAGTTCTAGTTCAGTTCTAGTTCAGTTCTAGTTCAGTTCTAGTTCAGTTCTAGTTCAGTTCTAGTTCAGTTCTAGTTCAGTTCTAGTTCAGTTCTAGTTCAGTTCTAGTTCAGTTCTAGTTCAGTTCTAGTTCAGTTCTAGTTCAGTTCTAGTTCAGTTCTAGTTCAGTTCTAGTTCAGTTCTAGTTCAGTTCTAGTTCAGTTCTAGTTCAGTTCTAGTTCAGTTCTAGTTCAGTTCTAGTTCAGTTCTAGTTCAGTTCTAGTTCAGTTCTAGTTCAGTTCTAGTTCAGTTCTAGTTCAGTTCTAGTTCAGTTCTAGTTCAGTTCTAGTTCAATTCTAGTTCAGTTCTAGTTCAGTTCTAGTTCAGTTCTAGTTCAGTTCTAGTTCAGTTCTAGTTCAGTTCTAGTTCAGTTCTAGTTCAGTTCTAGTTCAGTTCTAGTTCAGTTCTAGTTCAGTTCTAGTTCAGTTCTAGTTAGTTCTAGTTCAGTTCTAGTTCAGTTCTAGTTCAGTTCTAGTTCAGTTCTAGTTCAGTTCTAGTTCAGTTCTAGTCAGTTCTAGTTCAGTTCTAGTTCAGTTCTAGTTCAGTTCTAGTTCAGTTCTAGTTCAGTTCTAGTTCAGTTCTAGTTCAGTTCTAGTTCAGTTCTAGTTCAGTTCTAGTTCAGTTCTAGTTCAGTTCTAGTTCAGTTCTAGTTCAGTTCTAGTTCATTCTAGTTCAGTTCTGTTCAGTTCTAGTTCAGTTCTAGTTCAGTTCTAGTTCAGTTCTAGTTCAGTTCTAGTTCAGTTCTAGTTGAGTTCTAGTTCAGTTCTAGTTCAGTTCTAGTTCAGTTCTAGTTCAGTTCTAGTTCAGTTCTAGTTCAGTTCTAGTTCAGTTCTAGTTCAGTTCTAGTTCAGTTCTAGTTCAGTTCTAGTTCAGCTCTAGTTCAGTTCAGTTCTGTTCTAGTTCAGTTTAGTTCAGTTCTAGTTCAGTTCTAGTTCAGTTCTAGTTCAGTTCTAGTTCTAGTTCAGTTCTAGTTCAGTTCTAGTTCAGTTCTAGTTCAGTTCTAGTTCAGTTCGAGTTCATTTCTAGTTCAGTTCTAGTTCAGTTCTAGTTCAGTTCTAGTTCAGTTCTAGTTCAGTTCTAGTTCAGTTCTAGTTCAGTTCTAGTTCAGTTCTAGTTCAGTTCTAGTTCAGTTCTAGTTCAGTTCTAGTTCAGTTCTAGTTCAGTTCTAGTTCAGTTCTAGTTCAGTTCTAGTTCAGTTCTAGTTCAGTTCTAGTTCAGTTCTAGTTCAGTTCTAGTTCAGTTCTAGTTCAGTTCTAGTTCAGTTCTAGTTCAGTTTCTAGTTCAGTTCTAGTTCAGTTCTAGTTCAGTTCTAGTTCAGTTCTAGTTCAGTTCTAGTTCAGTTCTAGTTCAGTTCTAGTTCAGTTCTAGTTCAGTTCTAGTTCAGTTCTAGTTCAGTTCTAGTTCAGTTCTAGTTCAGTTTCTAGTTCAGTTCTAGTTCAGTTCTAGTTCAGTTCTAGTTCAGTTCTAGTTCAGTTCAGTTCAGTTCTAGTTCAGTTCTAGTTCAGTTCTAGTTCAGTTCTAGTTCAGTTCTAGTTCAGTTCTAGTTCAGTTCTAGTTCAGTTCTAGTTCAGTTCTAGTTCAGTTCTAGTTCAGTTCTAGTTCAGTTCTAGTTCAGTTCTAGTTCAGTTCTAGTTCAGTTCTAGTTCAGTTCTAGTTCAGTTCTAGTTCAGTTCTAGTTCAGTTCTGTTCTAATTCTGTTCTAGTTCTGTTTCGAGTTCAGTTGAATGTAAGTAGATTTCATCTGGTGTAGAATCTCTCATTTTTCTAAGAATATAAATATCACCCGTGCTATAAATTTTCCTTTTTACCCATAATAATTAATTGCCTTGATGAATCTTTTCCTAAAACTTTTCTAATTAAATCAAATCTCTGCTTAGTTTATAAAACAGCTATTATCTTTCTTTAACAAACAAGTGGGTGAAACTATAAATTCTGTATTTTGTCATACATTCTTCAACGTTAGTTTCCCACCACCTTAAACGAAGAAAAATAAATCTCCTCTTACAAAACTATTAGTCATCCAGTTGGTATTATCTGTTAATACTATGATTTTAATTTGTATTTTTATTTTTATAACTTGGTTTAGAGGAAAATAAAATCAATAGAAGTGAAAATAAAAATGAGATTGTGGTTTTATTTTAAAGGTTTTAAATGCATATGTTTATCTTTAATTTGATTAAGTTGAGCAGCAACTTAAGAAAATTTTTCAGAATTTCTAATGAATTAACAAATTTTCTAAATAACAAAGATTTAGCTTTATGAACAAAATAAACAAACACTTTAGAATTAAAGACAACAAGAAGAATGAAATTGAATCGATTTTTGGTGGATATCAGTAGAAATAAATCTATAAGTTTCCCAATAAAAATGTGTTACAGAAAGAAATGTAGATGACGATGATGATGACAAAAAGATACAGATTCATACGTTTATGGAAGTTGGAGTTCAGAAAACATTTGTTAGGTGGAGATGACTTTTTAACTTAAAGGTTGTTGTTTGTGTTGAAATATTATGTTTAGATTTTTGGTTTGATTCTTTCTCTTGAATTGTGTGTGGAAAAAATATGTTTTTTCTAGATGCACCTTTTTCTCGATTGTTTCTGAAATGGGTGCCCAAAATTCAATAGAATTTTTGTAAATGTTTTGGTTTTTTCTTTGTATACCTTACTTATTGTTGCATTATTAGATCTTGATAGAAGAAATCAAAATAAGTTGTTGTGTGTTTTTGTTTTTTTAGATTAACAAAAGATTTCCTAAATGAATACGATTTAATTTATAACAGCGTTTTCTTTGAACCTTGAAATAAAAACAAGTGTTTTCTTTGGTTACTTTCAGAAAACCCTTTATGAGACAAGTGACCCAATTCTTTAGAAGAAAACATAGTTTCAATTTTAAAGCAAGGTAAGTTAAGAATCATGCACTGAAGAGTTTTTTACTTAATGTATAATTCCTGTTTTATAAGAATTTAGTATAGAACTATGTATTTAAATATTCCATTCATGTATTATTACGATCAAATTCATTTGACAGATTCTTTCATCTTTGTTGTGTATTAACAAAATTAGTTTAACATTATCTAAATTGTTTGATTTTAAATTAATTTTAAAAACATAGAATTTCTCAAACAACATTTACAGTTTTGAAAATTTCAGAAACAAAAAAAATTCAAAAGAAATTTCCAATATATTTTCCATGAAACAGAACAGAAACACGAACAGAACTAGAACAGAACTAGAACAGAACTAGAACAGAACTAGAACAGAACTAGAACAGAACAAGAACAGAACTCGAACAGAACTAGAACAGAACTAGAACAGAACTAGAACAGAACTAGAACAGAACTAGAACTGAACTAGAACAGAACTAGAAACAGAACTAGAACAGAACTAGAACAGAACTAGAACAGAACTAGAACAGAACTAGAACAGAACTAGAACAGAACTAGAACAGAACTAGAACAGAACTAGAACAGAACTAGAACAGAACTAGAACAGAACTAGAACAGAACTAGAACAGAACTAGAACAGAACTAGAACAGAACTAGAACAGAACTAGAACAGAACTAGAACAGAACTAGAACAGAACTAGAAGAGAACTAGAACAGAACTAGAACAGAACTAGAACAGAACTAGAACAGAACTAGAACAGGACTGGAACAGAACTAGAACAGAACTGGAACAGAACTAGAACAGAACTAGAACTAGAACAGAACTAGAACAGAACTAGAACAGAACTAGAACAGAACTAGAACAGAACTAGAACAGAACTAGAACAGAACTAGAACAGAACTAGAACAGAACTAGACAGAACTAGAACAGAACTAGAACAGACAACTAGAACAGAACTAGAACAGAACTAGAACAGAACTAGAACAGAACTAGAACAGAACTAGAACAGAACTAGAACAGAACTAGAACAGAACTAGAAACAGAACTAGAACAGAACTAGAACAGAACTAGAACAGAACTAGAACAGAACTAGAACAGAACTAGAACAGAACTAGAACAGAACTAGAACAGAACTAGAACAGAACTAGAACAGAACTAGAACAGAACAGAACTAGAACAGAACTAGAACAGAACTAGAACAGAACTAGAACAGAACTAGAACAGAACTAGAACAGAACTAGAACAGAACTAGAACAGAACTAGAACAGAACTAGAACAGAACTAGAACAGAACTAGAACAGAACTAGAACAGAACTAGAACAGAACTAAACTAGAAATAGAACAGACTAGAACAGAACTAGAACGAACTAGCAACAGAACCTAGAACAGAACTAGAACCGAATTCAATTTGTTTTTCCACACAATTTCTACCACTTAATGGATTTTTAACTTGTAACTGAAATTTTAGGGTTATAAATGAATTCCAATGATAGTGATGATACCGCTGGTTGTATTGCATTTAATAACTCTTAGGTTATTTGATGCCTTAAATAATACATTTCATTTATAGAAATAACAAGTTGCTCACACATCGAGATGCAACACAATTAAAGTCCCTATTGTAAGTTGACATTGTTACCTATTATTTTCATGATATCTACCTGTTATTATAACCCTAACAATGTTGAAACTATTCAGCTGTCCATGTGAGTTTTTAACTGTCCACATTTTTAGCTCTTTCTCAAAGTATTGTTGCCCTATTTAGACGTTTATTATGATGATGACTATTTTGTGTATTTGTGTAAGCATTTAATTAAAGTATCCTACTGGGAATCGATTATGTGTAAGCGGTTTACATTTCATATTTATTTAATATTTCTATATTGAATGATATTATAACAAAATGATGACAAGTGCATTTTCTATAAAAATGTGAGTTTGAGGAAAAAAATCAAACATTTCCCCTTTTTAAATGAAACCATTTTTTACGTAAATGATGATTTCTGTTTGAAAGTTTTTTCTTTCATAATTTTGTGAGATATTTTTTTTTTAAATTGTTTATGCCTGTTAAACAATAGAGAAATTATTATAAAATATGAATTTTTATGGTGATCTAAAACATAAATGTCAAAAAAAAAGCTTCAAAAATTTGTTTTCACAAATAAAATTCTTAAAAAAGCACTATTGACAATTAACAGCAGGTCATCAACTTTATCATCAGCAGCAACATTATCGTCAACATCGTTGTCATATCTAACTATTTGTTGTGTGTTTGGAGACAAAAAACTTTCTTCTTATTTAAACATGAAAATATTGATTTAATGCTGCTGCATATTTTTTTCCATTTTCATGGAGATTTTTATATTAAAATAAATAATACATATTTTTTTATGAAATCCATAAAGTTGTTATATTTTATATGAGCTTATGTTTTATGTGTGTGTTTTTAAATGTTCATTCAAAGAAATTGATTTAAATTTTTAATATTTTGATTTAATTTGTTGAGATTTTTAATTAAATTTTATTAATGTTACAAAATAAAATTTATCATTTATGTTTTAAATCTTTTATGAAAAACTCCAGTGTTTTTTTTTTCAGAAATAACAATTGACTAAAATTAATGTTAATATTTATGTATCTCTGCAAGAGTAATAATTTTATTTATTGAAAAATTATTAAACAATTTTTTTCACGATATTTTATTTAAATAAATCAATGGGAGATTATTATTTATTTTCGATCCAGTGTGATTTTAAATAGTTTGTAAAAGAGACATTCTAGCCCACAGTCAAAAATGTAGTGTGATATTTGTATAGCCGACAACTCAGACCATAATCGATTTACTAGAATCATTCATAATCTCATCTATAGTCAACAGCATAGACTGATCTATTCTCAAGACAATAGTTCGATCTTATCTGTAGACAACAGATGTTAGTGTACCCTACAGTAAAGACTAAAGACTGATCTTTAGTAGAGTCTGGTCTGTGCTCGTGGTTATAGTCTGCTCTATAGTAGAGACTATATCCAGTTGAACAGTTGTGACTGTAGTCTGGTCTACAGATGTAGACTATAGTCTGGCCAATGGTCCAGACTATAGTGTGAACCATTGTCTACATTCTCGACAATGGTTCTAATCTAGAGTTGAAACTTTTGTAACTATAGCCTCTGGTCTATCTAGTTCAGTTCTAGTTCATTTCTAGTTCAGTTCTAGTTCAATTCTAGTTCAGTTCTAGTTCAGTTCTAGTTCAGTTCTAGTTCAATTCTAGTTCAGTTCTAGTTCAGTTCTAGTCAGTTCTAGTTCAGTTCTAGTTCAGTTCTAGTTCTAGTTCTAGTTCAGTTCTAGTTCAGTTCTAGTTCAGTTCTAGTTCAGTTCTAGTTCAGTTCTAGTTCAGTTCTAGTTTCAGTTCTAGTTCAGTTCTAGTTCAGTTCTAGTTCAGTTCTAGTTCAGTTCTAGTTCAGTTCTAGTTCAGTTCTAGTTCAGTTCTAGTTCAGTTCTAGTTCAGTTCTAGTTCAGTTCTAGTTCAGTACTAGTTCAGTTCTAGTTCAGTTCTAGTTCAGTTCTAGTTCAGTTCTAATTCAGTTCTAGTTCAGTTCTAGTTCAGTTCTAGTTCAGTTCTAGTTCAGTTCTAGTTCAGTTCTAGTTCAGTTCTAGTTCAGTTCTAGTTCAGTTCTAGTTCAGTTCTAGTTCAGTTCTAGTTCAGTTCTAGTTCAGTTCTAGTTCAGTTCTAGTTCAGTTCTAGTTCAGTTCTAGTTCAGTTCTAGTTCAGTTCTAGTTCAGTTCTAGTCAGTTCTAGTTCAGTTCTAGTTCAGTTCTAGTTCAGTTCTAGTTCAGTTCTAGTTCAGTTCTAGTTCAGTTCTAGTTCAGTTCTTCAGTTCTAGTCAGTTCTAGTTCAGTTCTAGTTCAGTTCTAGTTCAGTTCTAGTTCAGTTCTAGTTCAGTTCTAGTTCAGTTCTAGTTAAGTTCTAGTTCAGTTCTAGTTCAGTTCTAGTTCAGTTTCTAGTTCAGTTCTAGTCCGTCTAGTTCATTCTAGTTCAGTCTAGTTCAGTTCTAGTTCAGTTCTAGTCAGTTCTAGTTCAGTTCTAGTTCAGTTCTAGTTCAGTTCTAGTTCAGTTCTATTCGTTCTAGTTCAGTTCTAGTCAGTTCTAGTTCAGTTCTAGTCAGTTCTAGTTTCAGTTTCTAGTTCAGTTCTAGTTCAGTTCTAGTTCAGTTCTAGTTAGTTCTAGTTCTAGTTCAGTTCTAGTTCAGTTATAGTTCAGTTCTAGTTCAGTTCTAGTTCAGTTCTAGTTCAGTTCTAGTTAGTCTAGTTCAGTTTTCTAGTTCAGTTCTAGTTCAGTTCTAGTTCAGTTCTAGTTCAGTTCGCAGTCTAGTTCAGTTCTAGTTCAGTTCTATTCAGTTCTAGTTCAGTTCTAGTTCAGTTCTAGTTTAGTTCAGTTCTCTTTAGTTCTAGTTCAGTTTTAGTTCAGTTCTAGTTCAGTTCTAGTTCAGTTCTAGTTCAGTTCTAGTTCAGTTCTAATTCAGTTCTAGTTCAGTTCTAGTTCAGTTCTAGTTCAGTTCTAGTTCAGTTCTGGTTCAGTTCTAATTCAGTTCTAGTTCAGTTCTAGTTCAGTTCTAGTTCAGTTCTAGTTCAGTCCTAGTTCAGCTCTAGTTTAGTTCTAGTTCAGTTCTAGTTCAATTCTAGTTCAGTTCTAGTTCAATTCTAATTTGATTTTAGTAAGGATTTTTATATTGCAAATATGTTCCTCTATAGCATCTTTTGTGTTTGATATTTTTTTATTTTAGGTTAAGAATCTTAAAGGAATAGGTCTTTCCTTTCGGTCCTCCAAATTTCAATTAAATCGCTTGAGTCGTTTAGAAGTTATTATAAATCAAACTATATGTCAACTATTCATTAATAGCATCGACTACTATGAACTTCTCATTGTGTTAATATAAGTAAGCTGGTGTAAGCACAACAACACATACACACATAAACACTTGCACGTAGACGCAGTGCATATAGCTTTCTTAGCTTACATGCCTATAATGAGAAGTGCATAGTAGTCGATGTTATTAAAGAAACTTAAAAAGCATTTGGTTATTATCATATAACTTTTGAATTACTAAACCGATTTATTTGAAATTTGGCACATATATAGAAAAGATTTAAGGCTTTCATAGTATTGTTTAATAAAGTGAAGAAATTACTTGGTCAAAACACTAGGGAGTGGCAAATTTAAACTATTAGAATAGATTTATAAGATTTAATTAAATCGGGGTTTTAAGAAGAAATTCGTACCTATTAAGCTTAACTTCTTAATTTTGTTTTAAAAATTCTTTAATAGCTGCAGGTTGATGATCAATAGCATAGCTATGATCATGATTATAATTATTATCAGATTCATAGTTATGATCATGATATAGTTAGTAATTATACTGATGATTGAAATCATAACTGTGATCTTTGGTATGATCATGATACAATCAGTTGATTCTCGAAATAAACACCTTGAAACAATTATTTTGTATCATCTTAAGATTCAACCAACATTCTTTTATATAAATCTTAATTTATTTTAAAATTATATTAAGCCATTATTACAAAATGTCACAGACCTTTATTTCCAGCAGCACCTTTCGCAGATTAAACCCCAAAATCAAACCAAGAAAAATTTCTTATAATTTTCCACACATACAAACATAACACTATCAATAGGCAGATTTCTATAAACAATAAATTCATACCATCAAATCTTTTACAAATCCCCTTTTTTTTAATAGTTTTCTTATAATAAATTTAAAATCAAATAAAAATCTCAGGCAAATAACATTGGCCTTTTAACAATTGTTGTCTCCCCATAAAAGACACAATTTAGATTTATGTCCTTTTATAAAAATCATACTTTTATGTTACTTTTAGAAAACAATATAGTTGTTGTTGTATGAAAAATTCCTGGTTTATGTAACTTTTTGACTTGTCTGCTTTCTTACCTAAGAAGGGATTTAGTTAAGGAAACCAAATATGATGCAATGTAAGAGAGTATGTATTATTTTTGTATATAATTTGATTATAACAAAATTGTCATATAAAGAAACGCAGTGGCTCTCCACACACAGTTTAATCGTTTTAAGAAAATCTTTTGTTAACTCTATTATTTAACCTCTTTTATTCAGGAGATTTAAAAAGGGACCTTTTTTTTTTAACAAAAATCTTAAAATATTTTGTGGGAGGTCTGTGTATGTTACCAAAAACGTAACAGTTTGTATAAATGTTTTTTAGAAATTAACACATTATCTAAACAACTTAATCATAAATGAAAGGTTTAGAGACAATAATACTAAAAGAAAAACAAAATGAAAATGTATATTTTATAGTGTCTATATTTGGGTTTTTCAATTCAAAGGAATTGTAAAATTTTTTAAATGTTTTTATAAACGTTGTAATATATGTCATTTGATCCATATGTTACTCGTCGTAGAGAAAAAATATGGTTATTTATTTAGTATGAACAAAAATTTAAATTACTTTTCAAGGAACCAATTGAGTTTTATTTTCTAAAATATTATGTTTCCTAATTTGTCATATATGATTGGGACAAATTATTAATGTTTTATTTTAGAAATGTATCCTAGATGCGGGTATTTCGAACAAGATATTAAAAGTTTTCTTTGTATACCAAAATCCAGTCTATTGTCCCTACTACTTATAAACTAGAATAACGCATCGACTATAAACCAGACTATAGCCTTTCCTTTAGAATAGATCATAGTCTTGACCATAAAACGGAGTTTAGTTTCGATTCTGAACAGAATCTAGAGTAGACTATAAACCCATCTATAGTCTCTACTATAGATCAGACTTCTCTCTTAATTATAGATACTATAGACCAGACTTAATCTCGACTTGAGACCAGACTATAGTCTCGACTGTAGTCCAGCCTTCAGTCTCGACTATAGACCAGACTTTAGTCTCGACTTTAGACCAGACTATAGTCTCGACTAAAGACCAGACTATAATCTCGACTTTAGACCAGACTATAGAGTCGACTTCAGTGCAGACTATAGTCTCGATTATAGACTAGACTATAATCTCGGCTATAGACCAGACTATAGTCTCGACTGTAGACCAGACTTTAGCCTCAACCAAGAACAGGACTATAGACCAGACTATAGTCTCGAATATAAACCAGACTGTAGTCCTAACTATAGACCTAACCATAGATCAGACTACAGTTTCGACTTTAGACCAGACTATAGTCTCGACTGTAGACCAGACTTTAGAGCAGACTATAGTCTCGACTATGGAGCAGACTGTAATCTCGACTTTAGACCAAACTAAAGTCTCGACTGTAGACCAGACTTTAGTCTCGAATATGGATCAGACTATAGTCTCCACTATAGACCAGATAATAGTCTCGACTATAGATCAAACTACGGTCACGAATATAGACCAGGCTATAGTCCTGACTTTAGATCAGACTATAGTCCTGACTATAGACCAGACTATATACCTGACCATAGACCAGACTATAGTTCTGACTATAGACCAGACTATATACCTGACCATAGACTAGACTGTAGTCTCGATTTTAGGTCAGACTAAAGTCCCGATTATAGACCAGACTATAGTGTCGACTATAGACCAGACTATAGTCTCGACTATAGACCAGACTATAGTCTGGATTATAGACCAGACTATAGTCTCGACTATAGACCAGACTTTAGTCTCGACTATAGACCAGACTATAATCTCGACTTTAGATCAGACTATAGTCTCGACTGTAGATCAGACTTTAGTCTTGAACTACAGACAAGACTATTGTCTCGACTATAGACAAGACTATAGTCTTGACTAAAGACTAGACTATAGTCCTGACTATAGACCACACTATGGTCCTGACTATAGACCAGATTATAGTCCTGACTATAGACCAGACTATAGTCTCGGCTATAGACAATACTATAGTCTCGACTATACACCAGACTATAGACTCGTCTACAGACCACTATAAGCTGGATTAAAGTCTCCACTATAAACCAGACTATAGTTTCGACTTCAGACAAGATTATATAGATATATCAGATCGTAACCTCAGCTATAGACCGTACGGTGAAGAATCGCTAAAAATGTTTCCCCCGAGTTAAATTTTTTTCCTAAAAAGAAACATCTTTTGTGACTTAAAAACCTCCAACTCCTTAAAAATTATATTTAATCTAGAAAATTGAAATATTTCCTTTACCATTGAGCCAAAATATTTACAATAAATATTATTTTGCTAAAAATATTTCCATTAATACCACCAATAACCACACACACACAAACATAAAGCAAATATTTTCTTTTAAAACGGAGGCCACCCTGAATAGAATCCATTAGAACATTGTTTTTTAGTATTTATTTTTTTATTATTATTTGTGGAAAAAGCGAAAAAAGCGAAAATTTATTGTATTTGCCATTTTGATTTCGCCTTTATAAAGGAACAGCAGTAGTTTGTCTTATATATATTTTTTCCTGTTCCAAATAAAAGAGATATTGTCTAAATATAATGGCCACCAATAAGGATGGTATTAGCTCAGCTTAAGTAGCATTCATTCATTCAACTATATATTTGCTATGGCCAATTGTTGGCCACTCAAAATATTTTCATTGTCTAAATTCAATTGTTTACAGAAAATACAATCAAAATGTTTTCAACTTGTAGTTTTTATTAACGAATTGAATTTATACACAGAGATTTTTTTTGTTTTATTGTAAAATTTTTTCAAAGTATAGAAATTTTTAAAAGAATAGAAAAAATACTAAAAAATTTCCTTTTTTTTAATGAAATAATTGTATAAATATTTATCTAGTGAAACACAATTGGAAAATTTTTTATACTAAAAACTCGTTTTTTAGATGAAAAACTAAATAAAATATCGTCATAAACTTTAATTAAAATACAATAAAATTTTTTATTTAAGATAGATTTTCCATGGTCATTTGTAACGAAATAACTCACACCTTAAAATGCATAAAAAATAGTTCCCTTAAAAGTACTAACTCCAGCTATTTGTAGCTATAAATAGGCTTCGTTGCCTATAAACATAATCAAGCGCTCTTTTGTTAATTCATTTATGAAAACTCGTTAATATTTGTTATTAAAAGAAAAAACTTCATAATTCCCCCGCGACACTTAATAATCCCATAGATATGACATATACCGCTGTGTGCCGTGTCATAAAAATAGTTGTATGTGTCATATAAAATGATGCAATTGTTCAAATCACAGCTCTTCATGGTACAGTAAAATACTGTAAATGAAATATCATATCTCATCTTCTTGCCCTATTCCTATAAACGAGGTGTGTCTCTCTCAGTGATCTATATCATTTGCTTACATGGCAAAGAGTTGTTGTCATCTGCTCTAAAGTACATATTTCTTGTTAACACGCTTGATTTTTTGATTGCATTTATTAGGTGCTGGAACAAATGCCATTCCCTTAAGTCTCATATAATTATGGAATTTTAAGAATTAGTTTTTATTAAGATTTTTTTTTTTCTTAAATTAAAGCACGTAAAATTTATGTAATTTATTTCTTTAGTATGAAGACGAAAAAAAGGGGGGAGTTTAGTGAAGCATAAAGTATAGTTAATCATAGATTTGTTAGTTATAGTAACAAATATTGAGACATATGGATCGGAGAGTTTTAAATATGATTTTCAAATTAATTACTTAAAATTTATAGTAAACAGATTGTCAAAATTTCAATTTTAATATCGATCAGCCAACACTAAAGACTTAAGTATAGTATACATATGGGGACTAATATATTGGTTAGGCTAAATATATGACTAGTTTATAGATTAGACTATACACTAGACTAAAAACTAGACTATAAACAATAGTATATCATAGACTATTGAATAGACTATGGACAAGACTACATACCAGACTATAGACTAGACTGTAGACTATAAACTAGACTAGGCAATAGACTAGACAATAGTATAGCAAGACCATAGACTATAATATAAACTAGACTATAGACAAGAATATAGTTTATAGAATATATAAACTAGACTATAGACTAGACTACAGACTATATAATAGACTAGGCAATAGACTAGACTATAAAATAAAGTATAGACTAGACTAAAGACTAGACTATAGACAAGACTATAGACAAGACTATAGACTAGACTATAGACAAGACTATAGACTAGACTATAGACTAGACCAACGGTTCCCAAAAGGGGGTCCGCGGACCCCTAGTGGTCCGTAGCAAAATCCTAGGGGGTCCGCGAAGACGAACGAAAAAAATCATGAATAAAAAATATTATCTATATGTTAGAAAATATTAAAAATATCTCCAAATTTGTCATAAATACTAAAATACACAATTTTTATTCAATAATCCCAGATTTGTTGGTGACTCTTTGAATTTTATTGTTTCGGTCGTTTATCAGGATGAAGCTAGGCCTTACAAATTTATTGTTTCACTTTTATAAAGTAAAGTATTACGTGATTTGTAATTTTTATAAATGTATATGTATCGAAATAAATGTTTTTATAGCAGACGGATAATGATTTGCCTTAGAATTAAATACTGATACTGGTATCCCAGGTTAGGTCACATTTCATAATATTTTTTTAAATTGTAAGCAAAAGTGTTAATCTAGTTAATTTTAAATATAAATATTCCATTCCGACGTGATACACAGATTTTAACTTCATTTTGTTGTCCAATATTATTAAATCAACATCAGAAAATTCATAGCGTTTTGCGTAAATAGTCAAAACCACGCAGTAAAATAATTCGTAGGTATTTTAAAATTCAAAATTAAGATCCAAATTCACAGTACATTCGCAAAGAGTTCAGGTCATATTTTATGTGGGTAACGCATTCCGCAACAACATCGAAGAAGTCTAACTTTCACATATTTTCTCGAAAACTTAGCTTACATACTCAGCTCACTCCTATGCAATCGCAAAAAAATTTAGAAACATGACTCTTTAAGCACATGTCGACAATACTTGATAAAGAAACCTTTTCTATACCTTGACGAGAAATGAACATGAAAGCTCTCACGATCATAAAATTAAACATCATGTTAGAAGTCATTCTATATTTAAAACCATGCAATTGAAAACATCTCCGATCTCAATGTACGGGAATATTTTATAGGGTTTATGGACCAGGACTAAGACAATTTTCGGACGAACAATTACACAGTGATACAGCAAAAAAATGCAGGGGTTCTCATATACCAATTCCATTTCGTTATAGTCCATAGAGTAGGAATATATTTTTAATTTTTCCCGATCACTTCGTTTAGTTCCTTTTTAAGAGCAAAAGATGTGAAAAAGAGCTATTTTTGAAGTTTTAACTTTAAAAAAATATATTTATGGTAGTTTGCAACAGATTTTCAAATTGGATATTTTGTTTTAAAGATACAAGTGTTGTCTTTCAACCCAAAAAAATAAATCCAAAATTTATGATTAATGTCTTGGTTACGGCCTTTTTAAGTAAAAAAACTCACATTTTTTTCACAATTTTTAATTTTCATACTGCTCTACGTTGGCCATGAAGCAGTAACTTTAGCTTTTATTACATTTGAAAAAAGGCACATTAAGTTGGGTTTCCAATGATGGTCAATTTATGATAATCGATGAAAAAGTTTATGAGTTGTGCTAAGTTTTATAAAAATATAGCATATTTCTTCCATACAAAAACGTTCATGTTTCTGGTTTTCTTTGTAACAAGTTTAAAAAATGTTTATAAACATTTTTATACAAAAATTAATTTGTATGGAGAAAACCGAAAATTCGAGGAACATGCTATTAGAAAAATTGGCATAAATCATCCAGTTTTTCATAGATTTTTATGAAATAACAAGTTTTAGAAACCTTCCTTTATGTGATTCTTCAGGAAAGTAATAAAAGATGAACTCACTGCCTCAAGGTCAAAGTAGAGCATGATGAAAATGAAATTTTTTAAAAAAGTGTGAGTTTCTTTACTTAAACGGCAACACTTGTATCATTAAAAAAAATATCGGATTTGAAAATCGGATGAAAACTACTACTAAACTTATGATTTTTCAAATTTAAAACTTCAAAAATGGCTCTTTTTCGCATCTTTTGCTCTTAAAAAGTAAGTTAACGAAGTGATAGGGGAAAACTAAAATATATTCGTACTCTATGGACTATAACGAAATAGAATTGGTATATGAGAACGCCTGCATTTTATTTTTCTTCACTTTTGTATCACAGTGTTATTTATAACAATAAGATATCAAAATATGTATGGGGGTCCGTGAAATTAAATAAATTCCTCAAGGGGTCCGCGAAGTAAAAAACGGTGGGAACCGCTGGACTAGACTATAGACTAGACTATAGACTAGACTATAGACTAGACTATAGACTAGACTATAGACTAGACTATAGACTAGACTATAGACTAGATTATAGACTAGACTATAGACTAGACTATAGACTAGACTATAGAGTAGACTATAGACTAGACTATAGACTAGACTATAGACTAGACTATAGACTAGACTATAGACTAGACTATAGACTAGACTATAGACTAGACTATAGACTAGACTATAGACTAGATTATAGACTAGACTATAGACTAGACTATAGACTAGACTATAGAGTAGACTATAGACTAGACTATAGACTAGACTATAGACTAGACTATAGACTAGACTATAGACTAGACTATAGACTAGACTATAGACTAGACTATAGACTAGACTATAGACTAGACTATAGACTAGACTATAGACTAGACTATAGACTAGACTATAGACTAGACTATAGACTAGACTATAGACTAGACTATAGACTAGACTATAGACTAGACTATAGACTATAGACTAGACTATAGACTAGACTATAGGCTAGGCTATAGACTAGACTATAGACTAGACTATAGACTAGACTAGACTATAGACTAGACTATAGACTAGACTATAGGCTAGACTATAGACTATTGAATATAGACAAGAGTATAGACTAGACTATAGATCAGACCATAGACTAGACTATAGACCAGACTATACACTTGACTATAGACTAGACTATAGACTAGACTATAGACTATAGAATATAGACAAGAGTATAGACTAGACTATAGATCAGACCATAGACTAGACTATAGACTTGACTATAAACTATACTATATACTAGACTATAGACTAGACTATAGACTAGACTATAGACAAGAGTATAGACTAGACTATAGATCAGACCATAGACTAGACTATAGACTAGACTATACACTAGACTATAGGCTAGACTATACACTAGACTATAGACTAGATTATAGACTAGACTATAGAATATAGACAAGAGTATAGACTAGACTATAGATCAGACCATAGACTAGACTATAGACTAGGCTATAAACTATACTATAGACTAGACTATAAACTAGACTATAGACTAGACTATACACTAGACTATAGACTAGACTATACTCTAGATTATAAACTAGACTATAGACTAGACTATACTCTAGACTATAAACTAGACTATAGACTAGACTATAGACTAGACTATAGACTAGACTATAGACTAGACTATAGACTAGACTATTGACTAGACTATAGAGTAGACTATAGACTAGACTATAGACTAGACTATAGACTGGACTATAAACTAGACTATAGACTAGACCATAGACTAGACTACTAGACTATAGACTGGACTATAGATTAGACTATAGGCTAGACTTTAGACTAGACCATAGAATAGACTATAGACTAGACTCTACTGTATTTTTCTGGCCTCAGAATATATTTTCCAGATATATTTTCTAGAATATATATTGGACCATATTCTCGGCTATATTCTAAACCAGACACCAGGCTACAATAACGTCAACTAACCAATCAATAGTCTTGATTATAGAAAATAATGTTTTCTCGGCGGTAAATTCGACTATAGACCAGATAATAGACTTTTTTACAAACTGGTTTATAATCCAGATTATAGCCCAGAATATGGTCTTGACTGTAGACCATACTATAATATTGACAATAGACCAGAATAAGGTTTCGACTACAGAACAGACTATAATCTTGACTATCAACTAGATTCTAGTCTTGATTATAGTCTTTGTTATTAAGCATACTTTAGTCCCCACAATATTTTCATTATTTTAGATTACAGCTTGTCTTATTTGCTCTATTCAGAGTCTTCATTTTTGCCACCTGCGATTTCTATTTTTTTTTTTGTTAATAATTTGTTTGTAATTTAACGTATCTTCTGCTATTATATTATTGAAAAATTCATAGAAATCGTTGCATGTATTTCCTATAGTTATCACTTTAATAAAAATTAAAAATATTTAAATTATAGTTTTCTAGTAAATATATTTTCTTCAACTATATGTTTAACAGAGCATTAATACTACTGATACAGGCAGCAGCGGTAGGAAACACTGCTTAATATATGTAAAACCTCAAATGCAGCAGTTTTATATTCAATTGTTTGGAAGATGTGCTAAACTGAAAAGTCACGATTACTAGACGATAAATATTGAAAACATTTTATATGTAAATTATATTAAACAAAAAGTAAGAAGAAGAAAACACCACAAACATTGACAGGGTCCAAGATAATAGAAAAATGCAGGGGCGGGCTAACTAATTCCCTAAAAAAGAACTGTAATACATTTAAAAGTTACACCATAACTTAGTTGAAAAACTATAGTTAAAACTGTTTAATAAACTCTAAATAAAGGATGATAATTAACGCAAAACTTTCGGCCCTTAAAGATTGCCCCTTCCCTATATAATTGTGTTTATTGGAAAACTTAGCTTCCAATACCAACAACTACAACAACAGTTTCAAACAAAACGATAACAACTCTTAAAAGTTAGTTATGTGTTGTTGCAGTTTGTTTTTAAAACTTTACTGTCTAGTAAGCAGCCAGTCAATACAAAGTTCGCACAGCAAGCAGCCAATTGCAACAAGAATGAACACGAAGTCCAAAGAATCAAGACTCAGTATCAAAAGAATGTGTGTTTGTTTTTTTCTTTTTCGTGGGGAGTATATTTGTTTAAGTTTGGAGCCGAGTGTATGTATAGAGTTGTATATTTATTTACAACATACCACCGTCAATGATTGCATACATGCGATTTGCACCTGCCGATTTTGATCATGACCAAGGTTAAAACTGACACTTAGGACTTTTTTTCTGTAGTTGTTTCCTTTTTATTTCTGTGCGTTCAAGCATGGTCAGCTGTAGGGTTAGAATAGGGTATATGTGGGTTTGTTGGGAAGTTTGTGACATTGAGTTATAATCTAATAGACTTTGGGAAACTCGGTTCTGCATAAATTAAAACCAGTTTTTCTTAGTAGACTATAGAATAGTCAGTAGACTATACTAAAGACTAGTCTATAGACTAGACTAAAGACTAGACTATAGACTAGACTATAGACTAGACTATAGACTAGACTATAGACTAGACTATAGACTAGACTATAGACTAGACTATAGACTAGACTATAGACTAGACTATAGACTTGACTATAGACTAGACTATAGACTAGACTATAGACTAGACTATAGACTAGACTATAGACTAGACTATAGACTAGACTATAGACTAGACTATAGACTAGACTATAGACTAGACTATAGACTAGACTATAGACTAGACTATAGACTAGACTATAGACTAGACTATAGACTAGACTATAGACTAGACTATAGACTAGACTATAGACTAGACTATAGACTAGACTATAGACTAGACTAAAGACTAGACTATAGACTAGACTATAGACTAGACTATAGACTAGACTATAGACAAGACTATAGACTAGACTATAGACTAGACTATAGACTAGACTATAGACTAGACTATAGACTAGACTATAGACTAGACTTGACTAGACTAGACTAGACTATAGCCTAGGAACTATAGACTAGACTATAGACTAGACTATAGTACTAGACTAATAGACTAGCACTATAGATAGACTATACGACCTAGACTATAGGACTAGACTATAGACTAGGACTATAGACTAGACTCTAGACTAGGACTATAGACTAGACTATAGACTAGACTATAGATAGGACTATAGACTAGACTATAGACTAGACTATAGGACTAGGACTATCGACTAGACTATAGACTAGGACTAATGACTAGGACTATGACTCCTAGACTATAGGACCTAGACTATAGACTAGGACTATAGACTAGACTATAGACTTAGGACTATACCTAGCCTCTAGGACTAGACTATACGACTGACTATAGACTAGGACTATAGAACTAGACTATAGGACTAGACTTCTAGACTAGACTATAGACTAGACTAGTAGACTAGACTATAGACTAGACTATAGGACTAGACTATGACTAGGACTATAGAACTAGACTATAGATATAGACTAATATCGACTAGGACTATGACTAGACTATAGACTAGACTATAGACTAGACTATAGACTAGACTATAGACTAGACTTATAGACTAGACTATAGACTAGACTATAGGACTAGACTATAGACTATAGACTAGACTATAGACTAGACTATAGACTAGACTATAGACTAGACTATAGACTAGACTATAGACTAGACTATAGACTAGACTATAGACTAGACTATAGACTAGACTATAGACTAGACTATAGACTAGACTATAGACTAGACTATAAACTAGACTATAGACTAGACTATAGACTAGACTATAGACTAGACTATAGACTAGACTATAGACTAGACTATAGACTAGACTATAGACTAGACTATAGACTAGACTATAACTAGACTATAGACTAGATGATATCAGTCCGATCAATAAGGAGACTATTGGCCTGTCAATAGCCAGGACTGTTGTCCTCACTACCGATCAGAAGTCAGGAGCTAAAGTCCATAAATTAATAGATAAAACAATACTTTCGACTATATAGTCCTTTACTGGGACTTCTATGAGTGTCTATCCTGATCTGTTGAGAATTCTCTAGTGAACAGATTATAGATTACTAGAAACGCAAAGAAACTCAGGACTAACCGAAATCCATTGAATAGATCATACACGAACTCAAAAGGCATACAAGGACTTTTTAAGGGATCAGAAGGAAATCTAACGGAATGTTTTATAGACACAATGTTTTTCACCTGTTAGAGTACTTCAAAGTCATGTTTGCTGACTGCAGTAAACAAACAAAGTTTTTTCATCGGCATTTTTTTCTATCCTCCCTGCTTCGATTATTTCGCGTGTATTGTCTTCGTTAAAGGATTATTTATCTGCATAACCAAATAACACTTGAGGTAAAATGATTTTGTTTTTCTCTTTTACGCCGTAGCTGTGTTTATTTTATCGTGCTAGTTGTCAGTAGTGTCTGTTGCCTGTTGTTGACTTGCAACCAATATTTAGGAATATTTAAATGTTTAAAGGGTTTCAATTGTTAAGCATGTTCACTGTTGTGTATTGGCCAGGCTATTGACCACTTCTTTTTTTTTTAACAACAAAGTGTAAATATTGAAACGTGTCTAGGTCTCAGAGATATAGTAGCATCCTATTTTAGGCTACATATCTAGTTGACTTGTTTGGCTTTTTTTCGACTGCGGACAATGCTAAAGAGATACACATTACAGATTAAAGTATTCTTTTAGCTTGACTAAATAAAAACCCAAAGAATGATACATAACTTATTTATGTATGGATAGTTTTTGGGGTCTAAAATAATATAGGGATTTCAATGAATGTTTGCCAAGGTGCTAATGTTGCTGTGAATATTGTTTAAAGGATTTTTTAACTCATACCTTTTGTTTAACATTGTTGCATATGAATTTCAAGTATCGTGATTTCATCTTGTTAAGAGTTTCTTTTGCTATGTTGCAAGTATGTTAAATGAGTTGTTTTCAAGCTGTGTGTTAAGAAGACAAAGTACTTTTTAAATATACTCATTGGTATTGTTTATTATTTTTGGTGGTTATTTATAGTTTTGGTACTATGTTTTAGCTGTGGGGAGTTGTAAAAGCGGCTTGTTTCATTTACGCAAGTTAATTGGAATTTTTTACACTTCAGGCTAAAAATTGATTAAGATTTAATGGGGAGAAAACTAGAGGTTCATAGTACAGACCTTGAATTGAATATCTTTCTGGGACTTTAGAGTACAAATCGTAATTGACAGTGCTTTAAGAAGTTCAGATAAATATAATTAGTCTTGCATGGCCTCGAATCTAAAAACTAAAGTACAATTCTGAACTGAACTAGGACTGAACTAGAACTGAACTAGAACTGAACTAGAACTGAACTAGAACTGAACTAGAACTGAACTAGAAACTGAACTATAACTTAACTAGAACTGAACTAGAACTGAACTAGAACTGAACTATGAACTGAAACTAGAAACTGAACTAAGAACTGAACTAGAAACTGACATAGAACTGAACTAACGAACTAGAACTGAACTAGAACACTGAACTAAACTGACTAAACTGAACTAGAACTGAACTAGAACTGAACTAGAACTTAACTAAACTGAACTAAACTGACTAGAACTGAACTAGAACTGAATCTAGAACTGAACTAGAACTGAGAGAACTGCAGAAGAACTGAAACTGAACTAGAACTGAAAAGAAACTAGAACAACTAGAACTGAACTAGAACTAGAACTGAACTAGAACTGAACTAGATCTGAACCAGAACTGAACTAGAACTGAACTAGAACTGAACTAGAACTGAACTAGAACTGAACTAGAACTGAACTAGAACTGAACTAGAACTGAACTAGAACTGAACTAGAACTGAAACTAGAACTGAACTAGAACTGAACTAGAACTGAACTAGAACTGAACTAGAACTGAACTAGAACTGAACTAGAACTGAACTAGAACTGAACTAGAAACTGAACTAGAACTGAACTAGAACTGAACTAGAACTGAACTAGAACTGAACTAGAACTGAATTAGAACTGAACTAGAACTGAACTAGATCTGAACAGAACTAGAACTGAACTAGAACTGAACTAGAACTGAACTAGAACTGAAATAGAACTGAACTAGAACTGAACTAGAACTGAACTAGAACTGAACTAGAACTGAACTAGAACTGAATTAGAACTGAACTAGAACTGAACTAGAACTGAACTAGAACTGAAACTAGAACTGAACTAGAACTGAACTAGAACTGAACTAGAACTGAACTAGAACTGAACTAGAACTGAACTAGAACTGAACTAGAACTGAACTAGAACTGAACTAGAACTGAACTAGAACTGAACTAGAACTGAACTAGAACTGAACTAGAACTGAACTAGAACTGAACTAGAACTGAACTAGAACTGAACTAGAACTGAACTAGAACTGAACTAGAACTGAACTAGAACTGAACTAGAACTGAACTAGAACTGAACTAGAACTGAACTAGAACTGAACTAGAACTGAACTAGAACTGAACTAGAACTGAACTAGAACTGAAACTAGAACTGAACTAGAACTGAACTAGAACTGAACTAGAACTGAACTAGAACTGAACTAGACTGAACTAGAACTGAACTAGAACTGAACTAAAACTGAACTAGAACTGAACTAGAACTGAACTAGAACTGAACTAGAACTGAAACTAGAACTGAACTAGAACTGAACTAGAACTGAACTAGAACTGAACTAGAACTGAACTAGAAGCTGAACTAGAACTGAACTAGAACTGAACTAGAACTGAACTAGAAATGAACTAGAACTGAACTAGAAAACTGAACTAGAACTGAACTAGAACTGAACTAGAACTGAACTAGAAAGGAACTAGAACTGAACTAGAACTGAACTAGAACTGAATAGAACTGAACTAGAACTGAACTAG
>NW_023995922.1:0-73003 GCF_015586225.1 Lucilia sericata
GTTGGGTCTCAGATGAATATTTCTTGGTGTTACACACGGAATGACAAAGTTATATATACCCTCTATCACCACTGATGGTGGTGGAGGGTATAAAAAATGCAAATATTTCTCAAATTCTTTATAAAAATTTTATATATCTTGCAAAATTCTAAAAGGTCAACCAAATGACGAAATATTTCACAAAATCTTGCCATGCACTAAACATTTGATTTTTTAGAAACAAAAGTATCCTGCAAATTTCTAAAAAGTCAACTGAGTAGTAAATATTTCACAAAATCTTGAAAATTACTGAGCAGTTAATTTTTATGACTTTTTCTAAAAAGTCAAATTAATAGTGAAATATTCCACAAAATCTTCTAAATTGTGAAATAAAAAAAAAGTCACTCAAGTAGTGAAATATTTCACAAACTCTTGTGATTTATTGAATAGTTGTTATTCTAGAAACTGTCTTACATTCAGTTACGAATTTAAAACAATACAAAGATTTCTCAAAATCCAAATATTCTAAAATATTTCTCAAATTCGCTATAAAAATTTGAAATATTTGCAAAATTCAAAAAAGCCAAATGATAGCGAAATATTTCACAAAATCTTGAAAATTACTGAACAGTTGATTTTTAGTCAAATGAATAGTGAAATATTTCTAACTGAATAGAGACATATTTCACAAAATCTTTTAATTCTGTCAACGATTTCTTTTAGAAAGGCATTTATAAAAAGTCAACTTAATAGAATATATTTCAAAAAATCTTCGAATTTTGTCAACGACTCATTGTATAAAGTCACACAAATAGTGAAATATTTCCCAAAATCATGCAATTTACTGAAATTTCAGAAAATTTCTAAAAGCTCAACTGAGTAGCAAAATATTTCACAAAAATGAAAAATGGTGAAATATTTCACAAAATCTTGCCATGCAAAACATTTGATTAGCTAGAAACAAAAGTAGGAATATCCTGCAAATTTCTAAAAAGTCAACTGAGTAGTAAATATTTCACAAAATCTTGAAAATTACTGAGCAGTTAATTTTTATGACTTTTTCTAAAAAGTCAAATTAATAGTGAAAATCTTCTAAATAGTGAAATATTTCACAAAATCTTGCAGCTGAACAGTTGATTTTCTAGAAACAGTGTTACATTTAGTTACAAATTTAAAAAAATGCACAAATTTCACAAATGTATAGTGAAATATTTCACAAAGGTAGAAATATCTTTTATATTTCTAAACATTCAACTGAATAGTGAAATATTTCACAAAATTTTCGAATTTTGTCAAAGATTTTGTACGATGAAGAGCTTTTTCTTCACCGGCAACGTTATAGAGCAATTCGGTTTACTTTGAATTGTTGTCTATAGGTTGCTGAAATTGTTCTATGGGCAGTGATTATCTATAAAACAAAAGAAATTAAAAACCGTGGTACCGACAAATAAAAAGAGCGATGTTTTTCGATTGACTTCAACTATGACAATGATTTATTTATTTAAAAATTCTTTTCTTAAGCCTAACAATTGATCATGTAAATAAGGGCTACACTGTTGTTATTGTAATATTATTTGTTTCTCACTTCCAATGTACCAACTCAACTTGTTTATTTATATTCAAAATATGCAAAAACAAAATACATGCAATAAGTCTCCAAAATAAGAAATTGCATTTTTAAGAGCAACAACAATATGCTTATAATAAGAATTGGAGTGAGAAACAAATAAAAAACTAACGGGTCATTACCAAAAATATGTACAGTGGTTAGTATGAACAAAAAATAATGACAAATTACAGTGGCAACAGTGAGCCAAAAATATGAATAATTTAAATACAATAAAAAATGGAAAATTTAAACAAAACAAATAATAATGTTAGTAATTATTATACGGTGACCTAACATTCCGGCCCCATTGAAAGGACACTTTCAAGAAGATAGAAGAGCTAGTCTGTGGATGGGGCGACGTATAACTCCTTTTGTAGTTTTGATGTCGACAACTCGAACACGATCATCTCTTCCACGAACAATGTTGATGATTTTACCCATGAGCCAACGCTGCGGGGGTAAATTATCTTCTTTGATGATGAGGGGTAATATTAGAGTTGGTGCTAGTCCATTTGTTGCGAGTCTGGAGCTCATTTATATAATCATGGGACCACTTTTTCCAGAATTGTTGCTTGATGGCGCTTATTCGGGCCCAATATTCAAGTTTGTTAATCTCTTTTATAGGAACATCACGTTCTGGCAAACTACGGAGGGGAGCGCCTATCAAGAAGTGTCCTGGTGTAAGAGCTTCAAAGTCACTGGGATCTGAGGATAGATGCGAAATGGGCCTCGAGTTTAAAACTGCCTCTATCTCAATCATAGCCGTTGCGAGTTCTTCGTAGGTGAGCCTTGTGTTGTCCAGGGTTCTGGTTAAGTGACCTTTGGCCGATTTGACGGCCGCCTCCCACAATCCGCCAAAATGTGGTGCCCTAGGGGGAATAAATCGAAAATTAATAAATTGATTCGAGCAATAATTTGTAATAAAATTTGAATTTTTTGGCTCAAAAAGGAACGACTTTAATTGAGCCAACTTAGAGTTTGCACCAACGAAATTTGTTGCATTATCACAGAATATATCTGTGGGCAGACCTCTACGACCAATCATCCGTTTTAGGGCAGCAATGAAGGCATCTGTTGACAGGTCGGATACCACTTCAATATGGACAGCTTTGGTAGCGAGACAAACAAATATAGCGATGTATGTCTTGTAGGGGACCTTTCCTCTAATTCTTAGGTAGGTGTTGACTGGACCACAAAAATCGACAGCACACCTTGCGAAGGGCCTTGACGGGTTGAGTCGTTCCACAGGCAAATTTCCCATCATTTGTTGCAACAACTTTGGGCGATAGCGAATGCATTGAGGGCACGAATTTACAATGCTGCGACACAAATTCCTGGAGTTGATGATCCAAAATTGTTGGCGAATCAATGACATTAGAGCCTTGGGTCCAGCGTGGTAGTTACTGATGTGCAGATGACGTACGTAACAGTAGACGAAATGGCATTTGCTGGGCAAGATTATGGGGTGTTTTTGGCCTTCAGAAATTGCCGCGTACTCCAAGCGTCCGCCGACCTTGAGCAAGTTGAAACCATTTGACGAATCTAGGAAGGGGTTCAGACACTTTAGAGCACCTTGGGGATCTTTCTTCTTTAGAGCTCGAGTTATGTCATCTTGAAAATGTAGTTTCTGGATGTTGAAAACGATACAAAGTTTAGCATTTTCTAATTCTTGGGGCTGCAAAGAGTCAGAATTGGAAATATTAGTTTTTGTTTTTTGAGCAAAACGAAACATCCAGGCAATAATACGAATGATTTTTAAGTACGAGCTATATTTTCCAACAGAATCGAGGATGTAGTTAGATTTTGTTTCAAGATGAAGTACGGTTTTCCGTTTTTCTTTGTCGAATACTTGCTGATTTTCTTCGGAGAGTTTATCAGTTTTAGTAGGGGGCCACTGAACAGGATCGAGAGCGAGAAATGCTGGTCCGTTGAACCAGATGGATGAGGCGAGTTCCTGCACAGTTGAACCACGAGAAACGATGTCAGCAGGGTTGAACTGGGTTGGGACATGTCGCCAAACGCAGCCATTAGTTAGATCTTGAATTTCTGATACCCTATTGCCAACAAAAACTGACAAAGTAGATGAATGTTGCTTTAGCCAGTGAAGAACTAGTTGCGAATCTGTCCACAGAACGACTTCCAGATTTGGTATTGCGAAAAGATTTTTGATTTTGGAATACAATTTTGCTAGAAGTTGTGCGCCACATAACTCAAGTTTGGGTAACGATTTTCGCTTTGTAGGAGCAACTCTAGATTTGGCAGTAAAGAGCCGAACAACAACATTTCCTGAAGAAGTTTTAACACGAAAGTAAAAACAACAACCATAAGCACGAATTGATGAGTCACAAAAGCCATGAAGTTGAACTGATTTAGAATCAGGAGCGAGACAAAAACGAGGAATTTTAAGTGAAGGTAATAGTTTGAGATCAGAGACGAAAGATTTCCAAGCCGAGTGTATTTCTTGAGGTACAGACTCATCCCAGCCAATTTTTAGAATCCACAACTCTTGCATGATGATTTTAGCTTTTATTATGAGAGGGGATAAAAGTCCTAGGGGATCGAAAAGCGCTGACGAGAGCGACAAAATTGTACGTTTGGTTATTTTTTCATCAATTTGGACTTTAGGCGAAAACAAAAATAAGAAAACATCTTTTGTTGGTCCCAAGAGATACCAAGAGCGCTAGTTACTGCAGAATCTTCAATATTAAGGTCTTTGACAGTTTTGTCGTCCTGAAAATCTCTATGATTAGAGTGCCACTTATCTAATTGAAACGAACCACGAATTAGAATTTCATTAACCTCCTGCTTCATACGAGACAATTCTTCAAGCGTATCTGAGCCACAAAGAAAATCATCAACGTAAAATGATGACTTAATGGTTTTTGCACCAAGTTCGAATTGGTCCATGTATTGGTCTGCGAGATAGTGAAGGCTTTTGATGGCAAGGTAGGGCGCAGCTGACATTCCATAGGTGACTGTATTTAGGTGATATGTTCGAATTTCTTCCTCTTCTGAATTTCTCCACAAAATATATTGGAATTTTTAATCTTGGGAGTCAATAAGGACTTGTCGATACATTTTTACTATATCGGCAAGTAAGAGCGAAGCGATGAAGACGGAACCGAAGTAAAATTTTATACAGCTCATCTGAATTGTTGGGCCAACCATAAGAAGATCATTGAGAGACTTCTGGGACGATGATGGACACGAGGGCATCGAAAACAACTCTTAACTTTGTGGAAGTGCTACCTTGGTTTGAAAACGCAATGGTGAGGGATGAAATAATGAGGCTCGTGTAGACGAGGGCTACGAACTAGACTCATATGTCCAAAATCTTCATACTCCTTCATAAAAGCAACATATTGTGATTTAAGATTGCTGTCACGAGCAAATCGTCTCTCTTGAGATACAAATCTTTAAGAGCCATATTTCGAGAAAGACCTAAAGCGTCAGGAGATTCCTTGAAGGGCAATTTAACAACAATCCTACCAGAAGATTCACGATGAACAGTATCATTGAAAAATGTTTCACATTCAGATTGTTCTGTTGTCAAATCATTGATTGAACTTCATCAATTTCCCACAAGCGCTGTAATTTAAGATCAATATCTTCTTCTGTCGAGAGCATACAAGAAGAGCCACAAATATTGGGTTGTTTTGATACATAACGACCTGCTACAATCCATCCGAAAAGTGTTTTGTGTAATTTAGGCAAATTAGGGCCAAGTTTTATTTGACCAACTGCTAAAATGTCGAAAAACGTTTCAGTACCAATAAGTAAATCAATTCGTTTTGATTTGAAGAAGTTTTCATCCGCAAGTATTTGGGGGCAAATTCAGGATGAGACATCTAATTCATTATCAGGTTGATATGAAATATGAGGTGTGACACAAAATGAGAGCGAAACTTCAAAATCTGTGACTCGAGATTTTACATTTGTGGACGACCTATATTTAGATTTGCTAAGAGTTTTGTACGAGGCAAATGTAATTTTTGGGAAAATTCATCGGTTATGAAATTCAATTGAGAGCAAGAATCTAACAAAGCGCGTCCCAATTGATAGCGACCAGTGGAGTCACGAACTATAACCATGGCAGTAGCAAGCAGCACCTGTTCCGGCGAGGATTTTTCCATATGGGTATGGACCGAGGCAGAAGATTCATTCAAGGCAACATGAGAAGTAATAGGTTCAGCAGCAGGGGACGAGGGCCGAGAAGCTGGCTGAGACCAATGAAGCAAACTATGATGCGAGCGAGAACAAAATTTGCACTTGAATGTGGAGGAACAACTACTTACTTGATGCCTTTTTGGACAAACAATTTAGACAAAGGCTTAGACGTTTTGCATTTTCATACCTTTGACTAACATCCATATCTTTGAACCGAGAACAACGACTAATTGAGTGGTCAGATTTGGAGCAAAGCACACAAGAGCGTTTTGATACCGAAAAAGTATACCCAGGTTTTGAATTTTTAGATTTGGACTCACCAGATTGATGATCAGGCTTACGAGGGGCCACAAAAGTATGGTTGGTATCAACCGATTCCAAAAATTGACAACGCCTTTCAAGGACCTTGGAGCAATCATCCCATGTTGGCAATCTGGTAAAGTCCAAGGAATCTTTCCACTTTCTTCTGGTATCTTCATCCACTTTTTCCATCACTATGTAAATCAGCATGGAATTAGCAATATCACTATGTGAGCCAAGAGACAGTAAGGAACTATAAAGGGCAGAAACATTATCGACGAGACTTCGTAATTGGGCACAATTGTATTTGGACATGGCAGGAAGTTCAAAAAGGGCGGTAATATTTTCCATAAAATAAGCGAGCTATTATCATAACGCGGTTTTGAGCCTTTCCAGAGCCTTCGGGTAATTTTCGTTCGTAATCTGGAAAGCCTTGACCGTTTCTAGAGCTTGGCCTTGGAGGCAGTTGAGCAAATGATTAAACTTTTCAATATTTGATAGGCCAAACTCGCGATCGATAACTTGATTGAACGACCGTAATGAAATTTTTGTACTCACTGTACTTACCACTAAATGTGGGCAATTTCAGCTGAGGCAATTTGTGGCTGGGAGCTGGGAAACAAATGGTGGACTCGGACAATGTTGTATTATGAACATCTTCACCAAGCTGCGACTGGATATTCATTTTGGCTGAGATGTACAAATCCTCTATTTCGGGCCTAGCATTGTCCTCGGGATCGTATTTATACCCTACACCACTTTAGTGGGGAGGGTATATTGGATTTGTGCTGATGTTTGTAACATACAAAAATATTCGTCCTAGACCCACCTTAAAGTATACCAATCGGCTTAGAATCGTTTTCTGAGTCGATTAAGCTATGTCCGTCCGTCCGTCCGTCCGTCTGGCAGGCTGGCTGGCTGGCTGGCTGTCCATGTAAACCTTGTGCGCAAGGTACAGGTCGCAATTTTCAAGATAATTGGATGAAATTTGGCACGCACGTTTTATTTGACCCAAGGACGAAGCCTATTGAAAATGGTTGAAATCGGTCCATTATTTCACCTAGCCCCCATAGAACAGAACCCCCCGAAAAGGGCTTTTGAGCTCATAATTTTGTTAAATTTACAGATATATCGATAAAATGCGGCACAACTAAGTTTTATAGAAGTCTGGATGACCCTGCCAAATTTCATAAAGATCGGGCCCCATTTGACCCTAGCTCCCATACAAAGTCCCCTTCAGAAAATTACTTGAATGTCCCAAATTAACTTATAAACACAAATATCGCGATGAAATTTAGCACAATAAAATATTATGTAAATATAAATATATTCACAAAATTTTATCGGGCTTGGTCCATATTTGCCCCTAGCCCCCATATAAAGCCTCTTTCAGAAAATTAGATTTTCATCCATAAATTGCTTAAATGTATCGGAACAAGGGAATATTGAAGATAAATGCTTTATTATGAAAAATAAATCACATTTAATATTCATAACTGGTGTAGGGTATCATATGGTCGGCCACGCCCGACTATACTTTCTTACTTGTTTTCATATTGGGTTTGATACGTCAGTATCTGCTTAAAATATGACTCCAAAATCCCCAAACGGCACTTCAACTCGGCTGACGAAAGTGTCTTACCTTCTCCCCTTCCATTGGCTTCGATTTGGTTCTTGATGCGGGTAATGCTCTTCTTAGTGTTAGCCCGTGTTGCCGCTTAACCTCCTCCAGAGTCATCATAAATTTTCAATAAGTAAGGTTAGATGAGCCAAAATGTCCAAAAGTATTTACAAAATGGATGACACGCAATATTCCGAGCGACAAATTAATATACACAGAATTTTATATTATATACTGGAACCAAGAGCGAACAAATTTATGTATTTTCTTGTATATAAAAATTTGCGGTAAAATTTTAGAGTCACTATTTATTTTTCCACAAAAACTGTTCTTATGTATTGAGCCGACAAAATTTTTATAATGTTTGTAATAGGTTTTTTTTAAAATAGATTTGTAATAGGTGCGTCACCAAAATTTGTTTAACAGTTTTTTATATATGTTGCACTGTCTCTTGATTTTTCGAATAGTTTTTTTATATGTTTTCTCAGAGTTTTTTTTTTTAATGTTTAATTTTTTTTTTTTTGTTGCACAAAAGTTTTTTATTTGAACCACAAAGCTTTTTTTATTTCTGTAGCACTAGATATCTCTTTATCATAGAACCACAATTTCCACTTCACAATACGACCGTACACTTTTACTTAAGTTGTACTTCAACGACAATTTTAGAATATACCACGGACCGAGAAAGACAAATTTAGTAAGATTTAGATTAAGTTGCCGGTGAAGAGCTTTTTCTTCACCGGCAACGTTATAGAGCAATTCGGTTTACTTTGAATTGTTGTCTATAGGTTGCTGAAATTGTTCTATGGGCAGTGATTATCTATAAAACAAAAGAAATTAAAAACCGTGGTACCGACAAATAAAAAGAGCGATGTTTTTCGATTGACTTCAACTATGACAATGATTTATTTATTTAAAAATTCTTTTCTTAAGCCTAACAATTGATCATGTAAATAAGGGCTACACTGTTGTTATTGTAATATTATTTGTTTCTCACTTCCAATGTACCAACTCAACTTGTTTATTTATATTCAAAATATGCAAAAACAAAATACATGCAATAAGTCTCCAAAATAAGAAATTGCATTTTTAAGAGCAACAACAATATGCTTATAATAAGAATTGGAGTGAGAAACAAATAATAAAAACTAACGGGTCATTACCAAAAATATGTACAGTGGTTAGTATGAACAAAAAATAATGACAAATTACAGTGGCAACAGTGAGCCAAAATATGAATAAATTTAAATAATATAAAAAATGGAAAATTTAAACAAAACAAAATAATAATGTTAGTAATTATTATACGGTGACCTAACAGATTTATTTTAGAAGTCACTCAAGTAGTGAAATATTTCACAAACTCTTGTGATTTATTGAATAGTTGTTATTCTAGAAACTGTCTTACATTCAGTTACGAATTTAAACAATACAAAGATTTCTCAAATCCAAATATTCTAAAATATTTCTCAAATTCGCTATAAAATTTGAAATATTTGCAAAATTCAAAAAAGCCAAATGATAGCGAAATATTTCACAAAATCTTGAAAATTACTGAACAGTTGATTTTTAGTCAAATGAATAGTGAACTATTTCACAAAATCTTCTAATTTGTCAAAGATTTTTCCTAGAATATCACCAACTAGTGAAATATTTCACAAAATCTTACAGCTTTACCAGTAGATTTTCTAGAGACAGTATACATTCAGTTACACATTTAAAAAATTTCACAAATCTCTATAAAATGCACAGTGAAAATTTCACAATGTAGAAATATCTTTTATTATTTCTAAAATTCAACTGATAGTAAAATATTCACAAAATTCTTCTAATTTTGTCAACGACTTATGTTATAAAGTCACACAATAGTGAAATATTCACAAAATCCTACCATTTACTGAAGCGTTGACATTCTTGAAATATGTTTTACGTTCAGTTACAAATTTCAAAAATGCAAAATTTTCATTAAAATATCTATAAAAAGTAAAAATATCTTGCAAATTTTCTAAAAGTTCAACTTACTTAGAGGACACATTTCAAAAAATCTTCCAATTTTTGTCAACGACTTATTTTCTACACACAAATAGTGATTTATTTCCCAAAATCTTGCAATTTACAGAAATTTAAAAAAAAATTCAAAATGCTCAACTGAGTAGTAAAATATTTCACAAAAGTAGAAATATCTTACAAATTTATGAAAAATCAAATGAATAGTCAAATATTTCACAAAATCCTTCCATGCACTCAACAGTTGATTTTCTAGAAACAAAAAAAGAAATATCTCGTAAATTTCTAAAAAGCTAACTGAATAGAGACATATTTCACAACATCTTTTAATTCTGTCAACGATTTCTTTTAGAAATTCACATAAATAGTGAAATATTTCACATAATCCTGCAATTTACTGAATAGTTGATATTCTAAAAATAGTCTTACATTCAGTTACAAATTTAAAAAATGCAAAGATTTCTCAAATTCTTTATAAAAATTTGATACATTTTGCAATATTCTAAAAAGTCAACCAAATGATGAAATATTTCACAAAATCTTGCCATGCACTGAACAGTTGATTTTCTAGAAACAAAGGTAAGAATATCTTGCAAATTTCTAAAAAACTAACTGATTAAAGACATATTTCACAAAATCGTTTAATTCTGTCAAAGATTTCTTTTAGAAACGCAAATAAATAGTGAAATATTTCACAAAATCCTGTCTTACATTCAGTTACAAATTTAAAAAAATGCACAAATTTCACAAATGTATAGTGAAATATTTCACAAAATCTTGGAATTTTGTCAACGATTTATTTTAGAAAGTCACTCAAGCAGTGAAATATTTCACAAACTCTTGTGATTTATTGAATAGTTGTTATTCTAGAAACTGTCTTACATTCAGTTACGAATTTAATAAAATACAAAGATTTCTCAAAATCCAAATATTCTAAAATATTTCTCAAATTCGCTATAAAAATTTGAAATATTTGCAAAATTCAAAAAATGATAGCGAAATATTTCACAAAATCTTGAAAACTACTGAACAGTTGATTTGTAGTCAAATGAATAGTGAAATATTTCTAATGTGTCAAAGATTTTTCCTAGAATATAACCAAATAGTGAACTATTTCACAAAATCTTACAGCTTATCAGTAGATTTTCTGGAGACAGTCTTACATTCAGTTACAGATTAAAAAAAAAAATGCAAAGATATCACAAAATCTCTATAAAAAGTATATTTCAAATTTCTAAAAGGTCAACTGAATGGTGAAATATTTCACAATGTAAAAATATCTTCCAAATTTCTAAAAAGCCAACTGAATAGAGACATTAGAAACAAAGGTAAGAATATCTTGAAAATTTCTAAAAAGCTAACTGAATAGAGACATATTTCACAACATCTTTTAATTCTGTCAACGATTTCTTTTAGAAAGGCACATAAATAGTGAAATATTTCAGAAAATCCTGCAATTTACTGAATAGTTGATATTCTAGAAATAATCTTACATTCAGTTACAAATTTAAAAAATGCAAAGATTTCTCAAATTCTTTATAAAAATTTGATATATCTTGCAAAATTCTAAAAAGTCAACCAAATGATGAAATATTTCACAAAATCTTGCCATGCACTGAACAGTTGATTTTCTACAAACAAAGGTAAGAATATCTTGCAAATTTCTAAAAAGCTAACTGAATAGAGACATATTTCACAAAATCGTTTAATTCTGTCAACGAATTAAAAGTAGTAAATATTTCACAAAATCTTGAAAATTACTGAGCAGTTAATTTTATGACTTTTTCTAAAAAGTCAAATTAATAGTGAAAATCTTCTAAATAGTGAAATATTTCACAAAATCTTGCAGCTGAACAGTTGATTTTCTAGAAACAGTCTTACATTTAGTTACAAATTTAAAAAAATGCACAAATTTCACAAATGTATAGTGAAATATTTCACAAAGGTAGAAATATCTTTTATATTTCTAAACATTCAACTGAATAGTGAAATATTTCACAAAATTTTCGGATTTTGTCAAAGATTTATTTTAGAAAGTCACCCAAGTAGTGAAATATTTCACAAACTCTTGTGATTTATTGAATAGTTGTTATTCTAGAAACTGTCTTACATTCAGTTACGAATTTAATAATATACAAAGATTTCTCAAAATCCAAATATTCTAAAATATTTCTCAATTTCGCTATAAAAATTTGAAATATTTGCAAAATTCAAAAAAGCCAAATGATAGCGAAATATTTAACAAAATCTTGAAAATTACTGAACAGTTGATTTTTAGTCAAATGAATAGTGAAATATTTCACAAAATCTTTTAATTTGTCAAAGATTTTTCCTAGAATATCACCAAATAGTGAAATATTTCACAAAATCTTACAGCTTAACAGTAGATTTTCTAAAGAGAGTATTACATTCAGTTACAAATTTAAAACATTTCACAAAATCTTTATAAAATGTATAGTGAAAAATTTCATAAATGTAGAAATATCTTTTATATTTCTAATAATTCAACTGATAGTAAAATATTTCACAAAATCTTCTAATTTTGTCAACGATTTATCTTATAAAGTCACACAAATAGTGAAATATTTCACAAAAACCTACAATTTACTGAAACGTTGATATTCTTGAAATTGTCTTACATTCAGTTACAAATTTCAAAAATTCAAACTTTTCATAAAATATCTATAAAAAGTAAAAATATCTTGCAAATTTCTAAAAAGTCAACTTAATAGAGACACATTTAAAAAATCTTCGAATTTTGTCAACGACTTATTTTATAAAGTCACACAAATAGTGAATTATTTCCCAAAATCTTGCAATTTACTGAAATTTAAAAAAAAATTCAAAATGCTCAACTGAGTAGTAAAATATTTCACAAAAGTAGAAATATCTTGTAAATTTCTAAAAAGCTTTCTCACATTCTTTATAAAAATTTGATATATATTGCAAAATTCTAAAAAGTCAACAAAATGCTGAAATATATCACATAAATGTGAAATATTTCACAAAATCCTGCAATTTACTGAATAGTTGATATTCTAGAAATAGTCTTACATTCAGTTACAAATTTAAAAAATGCAATATTTTCACAAAATCTCTATAAAATGTAAAAATATCTTGCAATTTTCTAAAAAGTCAACTTAATAGAATATATTTCAAAAAATCTTCGAATTTTGTCAACGACTCATTGTATAGAGTCACACAAATAGTGAAATATTTCCCAAAATCTTGCAATTTACTGAAATTTCAGAAAATTTTTAAAAGCTCAACTGAGTAGTAAAATATTTCACAAAAGTAGAAATATGTTACAAATTTATGAAAAGTCAAATGAATAGTTAAATATTTCACAAAATATTGGCATGCACGGAACAGTTGATTTTCTAGAAACAAAAGTAGAAATATCTTGTAAATTTCTAAAAAGCTTTCTCAAATTCTTTATAAAAAATTGAAATATATTGAAAAATTCTAAAAAGTCAACATAATGGTGAAATATTTCACAAAATCTTGCCATGCACCGAACAGTTGATTTTCTAGAAACAAAGGTAAGAATATCTTCCAAATTTCTAAAAAGCTAACTGAATAGAGACATATTTCACAAAATCTTTTAATTCTGTCAACGATTTATGTTATAAAGTCACACAAATAGTGAAATATTTCATAAAATCCTGCAATTTACTGAATGGTTGATATTCTAGAAACAGTCTTTAATTCAGTTTCAAATTTAAAAAAAAATTGAAAGATTTCTCAAATTATTTTTTTTTTCCAGAAAGTCAACCAAATAGTGAAATATTTCTAAAAATCTTGCAGCTGAACAGTTGATTTTCTAGAAACAAAGGTAAGAATGTCTTCCAAATTTCTAAAAAGCTAACTGAATAGAGACATATTTCACAAAATCTTTTAATTCTGTCAACGATTTCTTTTAGAATGTCACATAAATAGTGAAATATTTCACAAAATCCTGCAATTCAGTTACAAATTTAAAAAATACAAAGATTTCTCAAATTCTTTATAAAAATTTGATATATCTTGCAAAATTGTAAAAAGTCAACCAAATGCTGAAATATATCACATAAGTAGTGAAATATTTCACAAAATCCTGCAATTTACTGAATAGTTGATATTCTAGAAATACTCTTACATTCAGTTACAAATTTAAAAAATGCAAATATTTCTCAAATTCTTTATAAAAATTTGATATATCTGGCAAAATTTTAAAAGTCAACCAAATGATGAAATATTTCAGAAAATCTTGCCATGCACTGAACAGTTGATTTTCTACAAACAAAGGTAAGAATATCTTGCAAATTTCTAAAAAGCTAACTGAATAGAGACTATTTCACAAAATCTTTTAATTCTGTCAACGATTTTTTTTAGAATGTCACATAAATAGTGAAATATTTCACAAAATCCTGCAATTCAGTTACAAATTTAAAAAATACAAAGATTTCTCAAATTCTTTATAAAAATTTGATATATCTTGCAAAATTGTAAAAAGTCAACCAAATGCTGAAATATATCACATAAGTAGTGAAATATTTCACAAAATCCTGCAATTTACTGAATAGTTGATATTCTAGAAATACTCTTACATTCAGTTACAAATTTAAAAAATGCAAATATTTCTCAAATTCTTTATAAAAATTTGATATATCTTGCAAAATTCTAAAAAGTCAACCAAATGATGAAATATTTCACAAAATCTTGCCATGCACTAAACATTTGAATTTCTGGAAACAAAAGTAGGAATATCCTGCAAATTTCTAAAAAGTCAACTGAGTAGTAAATATTTCACAAAATCTGGAAAATTACTGAGCAGTTAATTTTCATGACTTTTTCTAAAAAGTCAAATTAATAGTGAAATATTCCACAAAATCTTCTAAATAGTGAAATATTTCAAAAAATCGTGCAGCTGAACAGTTGATTTTCTAGAAACAGTCTTACATTTAGTTACAAATTTAAAAAAATGCACAAATTTCACAAATGTATAGTGAAATATTTCACAAATGTAGAAATATCTTTTATATTTCTAAACATTCAACTGAATAGTGAAATATTTCACAAAATTTTCGAATTTTGTCAAAGATTTATTTTACAAAGTCACTCAAGTAGTGAAATATTTCACAAACTCTTATTGAATAGTTGTTATTCTAGAAACTGCCTTACATTCAGTTACGAATTTAAAAAAATACAAAGATTTCTCAAAATCTAAATATTCTAAAATATTTCTCAAATTCGCTATAAAAATTTGAAATTTTTGCAAAATTCAAAAAAGCCAAATGATAGCCAAATATTTCACAAAATCTTGAAAATTACTGAGCAGTTGATTTTTAGTCAAATGAGTAGTGAAATATTTCTCAAAATCTTCTAATTTGTCAAAGATTTTTCCTAGAATATCACCAAATAGTGAAATATTTCACAAAATCTTACAGCTTGACAGTAGATTTTCTAGAGACAGTATTACATTCAGTTACAAATTTATAAAATGCAAAACTTTTACAAAATCTCTATAAAATGTATAGTGAGAAATTTCACAAATGTAGAAATATCTTTTATATTTCTAAAAATTCAACTGATAGTAAAATATTTCACAAAATCTTCTAATTTTGTCAACGATTTATGTTATAAAGTCACACAAATAGTGAAATATTTCACAAAATCCTACAATTTACTGAATAGTTGATATTCTAGAAACAGTCTTACATTCAGTTACAAATTTAACAAGTTAGAGTGCTATATTCGGCTGAGCCGAATCTTAAATACCCTCCACCAGCTACTTTTATATTAATACTTTTCTAATTGATCGAATATTTGTACAAATAAGTTTTCTCATGTCTTAAATAGAAAAATCCCAAGATTTAAACTGCTTAAATCTATTACAATTCCAAGATTTATTGAACATTACAAACGCCATTTTCTTTATATTTTTATAGCGCTTAGCAATATTTAGTAATTTGCATGTATGCATGTGTGTGAAAGATTTAAGAATTTTCAAAATACATATATATATAATTTTGTTCTACACAAATTGATAATGCAAATAGTTAAATACGGTTAAAGTGCTTTTAGGGGCAGGACCTAGTATGGGAGATATGACCAATTATAGACCGATCGTAAAAAATTCTTTAAGCAAAATTTCTGTACATAAAAGCTATATTTCAGTCAAATTTTGTATCTATATCGTAATTTTGTAATAAGTTATGAGTGTTTATTTGATTTTCTGAAAGGAAACTTTTATGGGACCGACCGCACCCATGTTATGAACCGATCGTGAAAAAATCTGGAAATAGAATTTTTGTATACAAAACTAATATTTATGCCAAATTTTGTATCAATAGCTTTATTTGGTAAAGAGTAATGTGCGTTTAAAGGATTTTCGTAAAAGGACCTTGTATGGGAGCTATGGCCAATTATGTATATAAAGACAAAATTTCAAAATTCTGTATCTATATCATTATTTGGTAATGAATATTGTGCATTTAAGTGATTTTCTGGAGGGGACCTAGTATGAGAGCTATGAACAAATATGGACCGATCGTACAACAATTTTATAGGTTAATTTATGTATGTTTTTGCTAAATGTATGGATATCAATATTTGGTAATGAGTTATGTGCGTTTAAGTGATTTTCGGGAGGGAACCTTGTATGAGAGCTACGACCAAGAATGGACCAATCATGAAAAAAATTTGAAATAACATTTAAGTGTACAAAGATAATATTTATGCCACATATTTTATGGGTTATTAGGTAATGAGCTACGTGCCTTTAAGTGTTTTTCTGAAAGGGACCTTGTATGGGAGCTATGATCAATTATGGACTGATAGGAAAATAATTTCACAGTAATATTTCTGTGCATATAAGCAATACTTGTACCAAATTTTATATGGATATCTTACTTCAGTAATGAGTTATTCGCGTTTAAGTGATTTTCGGGAGGGGACCTTGTATGGGAGCTATGACCAATTATGGACCGATCCAAGAAAACTTTCATAGTAATATTTCTGTATATAAGAGCAATACTTGTACCAAATTTTATATGGATGTCTTCATTTACTAATGAGTTATGTGGTTTTAAGTGATTTTCGGGAGGGGACCTTGTACAGGAGCTATGACCAATTATAGACCTATCGGAAAAAAATTTCACAGTAATATTTTTGTGCATACGGGCAATACTTCTACCAAATTTTATATGGATATCTTTATTTTGTAATGAGTTATGTGCGTTTAAGTGAGTTTCGGGAGGGGACCTTGTATGGGAGCTATGACCAATTATGGACCGATCGGAAAAAACTTTCTGAGTAATATTTCTGTATAGATAAGCAATACTTGCACCAAATCTTATATAGATATCTTAGTTAAGTAATGAGTTATGCGCGTTTAAGTGATTTTCGGGAGGGGACCTTGTATGGGAGCTATGTCCAATTATGGACCGATCCAGAAAATTTTTTCTCTGAATGAATTCTATAGACATAGGATTTTAATTTGTAAAATTTTGTGAAGATATCGACATTGTGGCGGAAGTTATTTACAAAAAACCCATTTTCCGGGAATATGTACTTTTGTATGGGAGGTATATGAAATTGTGGACCGATTCTAGCAATTTTCAGCAGAGATCAAGTTCTTGTGTAGAAACTTATGTGTGGTGATTTTCATGAATTTATCTTGCATAGTTTTCGAGAAAATTGCATCCGAATGTGTAAAAAATGCTTATTTTTTTCGAGGTTGTTTTAAATTTTGATTCATAACTTTTCCCGGTATGAACCGATTTTGCTCATTTTCAATACCAAACTGCTTAAGACAACAATGAATATTTTCGGTGAATTTGGTGTACTTCCTTTGCTTAGTTTTAACGTGAGCGTGTTTTAGGCAGACAGACGGACAGACAGACGGACATAGCTAAATCGACTCAGAATTTGATAAGGACCCAGAATATATATACTTTGTTGGGTCTCAGATGAATATTTCTTGGTGTTACACACGGAATGACAAAGTTATATATACCCTCTATCACCACTGATGGTGGTGGAGGGTATAAAAAATGCAAATATTTCTCAAATTCTTTATAAAAATTTTATATATCTTGCAAAATTCTAAAAGGTCAACCAAATGACGAAATATTTCACAAAATCTTGCCATGCACTAAACATTTGATTTTTTAGAAACAAAAGTATCCTGCAAATTTCTAAAAAGTCAACTGAGTAGTAAATATTTCACAAAATCTTGAAAATTACTGAGCAGTTAATTTTTATGACTTTTTCTAAAAAGTCAAATTAATAGTGAAATATTCCACAAAATCTTCTAAATTGTGAAATAAAAAAAAAGTCACTCAAGTAGTGAAATATTTCACAAACTCTTGTGATTTATTGAATAGTTGTTATTCTAGAAACTGTCTTACATTCAGTTACGAATTTAAAACAATACAAAGATTTCTCAAAATCCAAATATTCTAAAATATTTCTCAAATTCGCTATAAAAATTTGAAATATTTGCAAAATTCAAAAAAGCCAAATGATAGCGAAATATTTCACAAAATCTTGAAAATTACTGAACAGTTGATTTTTAGTCAAATGAATAGTGAAATATTTCTAACTGAATAGAGACATATTTCACAAAATCTTTTAATTCTGTCAACGATTTCTTTTAGAAAGGCATTTATAAAAAGTCAACTTAATAGAATATATTTCAAAAAATCTTCGAATTTTGTCAACGACTCATTGTATAAAGTCACACAAATAGTGAAATATTTCCCAAAATCATGCAATTTACTGAAATTTCAGAAAATTTCTAAAAGCTCAACTGAGTAGCAAAATATTTCACAAAAATGAAAAATGGTGAAATATTTCACAAAATCTTGCCATGCACTAAACATTTGATTAGCTAGAAACAAAAGTAGGAATATCCTGCAAATTTCTAAAAAGTCAACTGAGTAGTAAATATTTCACAAAATCTTGAAAATTACTGAGCAGTTAATTTTTATGACTTTTTCTAAAAAGTCAAATTAATAGTGAAAATCTTCTAAATAGTGAAATATTTCACAAAATCTTGCAGCTGAACAGTTGATTTTCTAGAAACAGTGTTACATTTAGTTACAAATTTAAAAAAATGCACAAATTTCACAAATGTATAGTGAAATATTTCACAAAGGTAGAAATATCTTTTATATTTCTAAACATTCAACTGAATAGTGAAATATTTCACAAAATTTTCGAATTTTGTCAAAGATTTTGTACGATGAAGAGCTTTTTCTTCACCGGCAACGTTATAGAGCAATTCGGTTTACTTTGAATTGTTGTCTATAGGTTGCTGAAATTGTTCTATGGGCAGTGATTATCTATAAAACAAAAGAAATTAAAAACCGTGGTACCGACAAATAAAAAGAGCGATGTTTTTCGATTGACTTCAACTATGACAATGATTTATTTATTTAAAAATTCTTTTCTTAAGCCTAACAATTGATCATGTAAATAAGGGCTACACTGTTGTTATTGTAATATTATTTGTTTCTCACTTCCAATGTACCAACTCAACTTGTTTATTTATATTCAAAATATGCAAAAACAAAATACATGCAATAAGTCTCCAAAATAAGAAATTGCATTTTTAAGAGCAACAACAATATGCTTATAATAAGAATTGGAGTGAGAAACAAATAATAAAAACTAACGGGTCATTACCAAAAATATGTACAGTGGTTAGTATGAACAAAAAATAATGACAAATTACAGTGGCAACAGTGAGCCAAAAATATGAATAAATTTAAATACAATAAAAAATGGAAAATTTAAACAAAACAAAATAATAATGTTAGTAATTATTATACGGTGACCTAACATTCCGGCCCCATTGAAAGGACACTTTCAAGAAGATAGAAGAGCTAGTCTGTGGATGGGGCGACGTATAACTCCTTTTGTAGTTTTGATGTCGACAACTCGAACACGATCATCTCTTCCACGAACAATGTTGATGATTTTACCCATGAGCCAACGCTGCGGGGGTAAATTATCTTCTTTGATGATGAGGGGTAATATTAGAGTTGGTGCTAGTCCATTTGTTGCGAGTCTGGAGCTCATTTATATAATCATGGGACCACTTTTTCCAGAATTGTTGCTTGATGGCGCTTATTCGGGCCCAATATTCAAGTTTGTTAATCTCTTTTATAGGAACATCACGTTCTGGCAAACTACGGAGGGGAGCGCCTATCAAGAAGTGTCCTGGTGTAAGAGCTTCAAAGTCACTGGGATCTGAGGATAGATGCGAAATGGGCCTCGAGTTTAAAACTGCCTCTATCTCAATCATAGCCGTTGCGAGTTCTTCGTAGGTGAGCCTTGTGTTGTCCAGGGTTCTGGTTAAGTGACCTTTGGCCGATTTGACGCCGCCTCCCACAATCCGCCAAAATGTGGTGCCCTAGGGGGAATAAATCGAAAATTAATAAATTGATTCGAGCAATAATTTGTAATAAAATTTGAATTTTTTGGCTCAAAAAGGAACGACTTTAATTGAGCCAACTTAGAGTTTGCATTTGTTGCATTATCACAGAATATATCTGTGGGCAGACCTCTACGACCAATCATCCGTTTTAGGGCAGCAATGAAGGCATCTGTTGACAGGTCGGATACCACTTCAATATGGACAGCTTTGGTAGCGAGACAAACAAATATAGCGATGTATGTCTTGTAGGGGACCTTTCCTCTAATTCTTAGGAAGGTGTTGACTGGACCACAAAAATCAACAGCACACCTTGCAAAGGGCCTTGACGGGTTGAGTCGTTCCACAGGCAAATTTCCCATCATTTGTTGCAACAATTTTGGGCGTTAGCGAATGCATTGAGGGCACGAATTTACAATGCTGCGACACAAATTCCTGGAGTTGATGATCCAAAATTGTTGGCGAATCAATGACATTAGAGCCTTGGGTCCAGCGTGGTAGTTACTGGTGTGCAGATGACGTACGTAACAGTGGACGAAATGGCATTTGCTGGGCAAGATTATGGGGTGTTTTTGGCCTTCAGAAATTGCCGCGTACTCCAAGCGTCCGCCGACCTTGAGCAAGTTGAAACCATTTGACGAATCTAGGAAGGGGTTCAGACACTTTAGAGCACCTTGGGGATATTTCTTCTTTAGAGCTCGAGTTATGTCATCTTGAAAATGTAGTTTCTGGATGTTGAAAACGATACAAAGTTTAGCATTTTCTAATTCTTGGGGCTGCAAAGAGTCAGAATTGGAAATATTAGTTTTTGTTTTTTGAGCAAAACGAAACATCCAGGCAATAATACGAATGATTTTTAAGTAGGAGCTATATTTTCCAACAGAATCGAGGATGTAGTTAGATTTTGTTTCAAGATGAAGTACGGTTTTCCGTTTTTCTTTGTCGAATACTTGCTGATTTTCTTCGGAGAGTTTATCAGTTTTAGTAGGGGGCCACTGAACAGGATCGAGAGCGAGAAATGCTGGTCCGTTGAACCAGATGGATGAGGCGAGTTCCTGCACAGTTGAACCACGAGAAACGATGTCAGCAGGGTTGAACTGGGTTGGGACATGTCGCCAAACGCAGCCATTAGTTAGATCTTGAATTTCTGATACCCTATTGCCAACAAAAACTGACAAAGTAGATGAATGTTGCTTTAGCCAGTGAAGAACTAGTTGCGAATCTGTCCACAGAACGACTTCCAGATTTGGTATTGCGAAAAGATTTTTGATTTTGGAATACAATTTTGCTAGAAGTTGTGCGCCACATAACTCAAGTTTGGGTAACGATTTTCGCTTTGTAGGAGCAACTCTAGATTTGGCAGTAAAGAGCCGAACAACAACATTTCCTGAAGAAGTTTTAACACGAAAGTAAAAACAACAACCATAAGCACGAATTGATGAGTCACAAAAGCCATGAAGTTGAACTGATTTAGAATCAGGAGCGAGACAAAAACGAGGAATTTTAAGTGAAGGTAATAGTTTGAGATCAGAGACGAAAGATTTCCAAGCCGAGTGTATTTCTTGAGGTACAGACTCATCCCAGCCAATTTTTAGAATCCACAACTCTTGCATGATGATTTTAGCTTTTATTATGAGAGGGGATAAAAGTCCTAGGGGATCGAAAAGCGCTGACGAGAGCGACAAAATTGTACGTTTGGTTATTTTTTCATCAATTTGGACTTTAGGCGAAAACAAAAATAGGAAAACATCTTTTTGTTGGTCCCAAGAGATACCAAGAGCGCTAGTTACTGCAGAATCTTCAATATTAAGGTCTTTGACAGTTTTGTCGTCCTGAAAATCTCTATGATTAGAGTGCCACTTATCTAATTGAAACGAATCACGAATTAGAATTTCATTAACCTCCTGCTTCATACGAGACAATTCTTCAAGCGTATCTGAGCCACAAAGAAAATCATCAACGTAAAATGATGACTTAATGGTTTTTGCACCAAGTTCGAATTGGTCCATGTATTGGTCTGCGAGATAGTGAAGGCTTTTGATGGCAAGGTAGGGCGCAGCTGACATTCCATAGGTGACTGTATTTAGGTGATATGTTCGAATTTCTTCCTCTTCTGAATTTCTCCACAAAATATATTGGAATTTTTTATCTTGGGAGTCAATAAGGACTTGTCGATACATTTTTACTATATCGGCAGTAAGAGCGAAGCGATGAAGACGGAACCGAAGTAAAATTTTATACAGCTCATCTTGAATTGTTGGGCCAACCATAAGAAGATCATTGAGAGACTTCTGGGACGATGATGGACACGAGGCATCGAAAACAACTCTTAACTTTGTGGAAGTGCTACTTGGTTTGAAAACGCAATGGTGAGGGATGAAATAATGAGGCTCGTGTAGACGAGGGCTACGAACTAGACTCATATGTCCAAAATCTTCATACTCCTTCATAAAAGCAACATATTGTGATTTAAGATTGCTGTCACGAGCAAATCGTCTCTCTTGAGATACAAATCTTTTAAGAGCCATATTTCGAGAAAGACCTAAAGCGTCAGGAGATTCCTTGAAGGGCAATTTAACAACAATCCTACCAGAAGATTCACGATGAACAGTATCATTGAAAAATGTTTCACATTCAGATTGTTCTGTTGTCAAATCATTTGATTGAACTTCATCAATTTCCCACAAGCGCTGTAATTTAAGATCAATATCTTCTTCTGTCGAGAGCATACAAGAAGAGCCACAAATATTGGGTTGTTTTGATACATAACGACCTGCTACAATCCATCCGAAAAGTGTTTTGTGTAATTTAGGCAAATTAGGGCCAAGTTTTATTTGACCAACTGCTAAAATGTCGAAAAACGTTTCAGTACCAATAAGTAAATCAATTCGTTTTGATTTGAAGAAGTTTTCATCCGCAAGTATTTGGGGGCAAATTCCAGGATGAGACATCTAATTCATTATCAGGTTGATATGAAATATGAGGTGTGACACAAAATGAGAGCGAAACTTCAAAATCTGTGACTCGAGATTTTACATTTGTGGACGACCTATATTTAGATTTGCTAAGAGTTTTGTACGAGGCAAATGTAATTTTTGGGAAAATTCATCGGTTATGAAATTCAATTGAGAGCAAGAATCTAACAAAGCGCGTCCCAATTGATAGCGACCAGTGGAGTCACGAACTATAACCATGGCAGTAGCAAGCAGCACCTGTTCCGGCGAGGATTTTTCCATATGGGTATGGACCGAGGCAGAAGATTCATTCAAGGCAACATGAGAAGTAATAGGTTCAGCAGCAGGGGACGAGGGCCGAGAAGCTGGCTGAGACCAATGAAGCAAACTATGATGCGAGCGAGAACAAAATTTGCACTTGAATGTGGAGGAACAACTACTTACTTGATGCCTTTTGGACAAACAATTTAGACAAAGGCTTAGACGTTTTGCATTTTCATACCTTTGACTAACATCCATATCTTTGAACCGAGAACAACGACTAATTGAGTGGTCAGATTTGGAGCAAAGCACACAAGAGCGTTTTGATACCGAAAAAGTATACCCAGGTTTTGAATTTTTAGATTTGGACTCACCAGATTGATGATCAGGCTTACGAGGGGCCACAAAAGTATGGTTGGTATCAACCGATTCCAAAAATTGACAACGCCTTTCAAGGACCTTGGAGCAATCATCCCATGTTGGCAATCTGGTAAAGTCCAAGGAATCTTTCCACTTTCTTCTGGTATCTTCATCCACTTTTTCCATCACTATGTAAATCAGCATGGAATTAGCAATATCACTATGTGAGCCAAGAGACAGTAAGGAACTATAAAGGGCAGAAACATTATCGACGAGACTTCGTAATTGGGCACAATTGTATTTGGACATGGCAGGAAGTTCAAAAAGGGCGGTAATATTTTCCATAAAAATAAGCGAGCTATTATCATAACGCGTTTTGAGCCTTTCCAGAGCCTTCGGGTAATTTTCGTTCGTAATCTGGAAAGCCTTGACCGTTTCTAGAGCTTGGCCTTGGAGGCAGTTGAGCAAATGATTAAACTTTTCAATATTTGATAGGCCAAACTCGCGATCGATAACTTGATTGAACGACGTAATGAAATTTTTGTACTCACTGTACTTACCACTAAATGTGGGCAATTTCAGCTGAGGCAATTTGTGGCTGGGAGCTGGGAAACAAATGGTGGACTCGGACAATGTTGTATTATGAACATCTTCACCAAGCTGCGACTGGATATTCATTTTGGCTGAGATGTACAAATCCTCTATTTCGGGCCTAGCATTGTCCTCGGGATCGTATTTATACCCTACACCACTTTAGTGGGGAGGGTATATTGGATTTGTGCTGATGTTTGTAACATACAAAAATATTCGTCCTAGACCCACCTTAAAGTATACCAATCGGCTTAGAATCGTTTTCTGAGTCGATTAAGCTATGTCCGTCCGTCCGTCCGTCCGTCTGGCAGGCTGGCTGGCTGGCTGGCTGTCCATGTAAACCTTGTGCGCAAGGTACAGGTCGCAATTTTCAAGATAATTGGATGAAATTTGGCACGCACGTTTTATTTGACCCAAGGACGAAGCCTATTGAAAATGGTTGAAATCGGTCCATTATTTCACCTAGCCCCCATAGAACAGAACCCCCCGAAAAGGGCTTTTGAGCTCATAATTTTGTTAAATTTACAGATATATCGATAAAATGCGGCACAACTAAGTTTTATAGAAGTCTGGATGACCCTGCCAAATTTCATAAAGATCGGGCCCCATTTGACCCTAGCTCCCATACAAAGTCCCCTTCAGAAAATTACTTGAATGTCCCAAATTAACTTATAAACACAAATATCGCGATGAAATTTAGCACAATAAAATATTATGTAAATATAAATATATTCACAAAATTTTATCGGGCTTGGTCCATATTTGCCCCTAGCCCCCATATAAAGCCTCTTTCAGAAAATTAGATTTTCATCCATAAATTGCTTAAATGTATCGGAACAAGGGAATATTGAAGATAAATGCTTTATTATGAAAAATAAATCACATTTAATATTCATAACTGGTGTAGGGTATCATATGGTCGGCCACGCCCGACTATACTTTCTTACTTGTTTTCATATTGGGTTTGATACGTCAGTATCTGCTTAAAATATGACTCCAAAATCCCCAAACGGCACTTCAACTCGGCTGACGAAAGTGTCTTACCTTCTCCCCTTCCATTGGCTTCGATTTGGTTCTTGATGCGGGTAATGCTCTTCTTAGTGTTAGCCCGTTGCCGCTTAACCTCCTCCAGAGTCATCATAAATTTTCAATAAGTAAGGTTAGATGAGCCAAAAATGTCCAAAAGTATTTACAAAATGGATGACACGCAATATTCCGAGCGACAAATTAAATATACACAGAATTTTATATTATATACTGGAACCAAGAGCGAACAAATTTATGTATTTTCTTGTATATAAAAATTTGCGGTAAAATTTTAGAGTCACTATTTTATTTTTCCACAAAAACTGTTCTTATGTATTGAGCCGACAAAATTTTTATAATGTTTGTAATAGGTTTTTTTTAAAATAGATTTGTAATAGGTGCGTCACCAAAAATTTGTTTAACAGTTTTTTATATATGTTGCACTGTCTCTTGATTTTTCGAATAGTTTTTTTATATGTTTTCTCAGAGTTTTTTTTTTTAATGTTTAATTTTTTTTTTTTTGTTGCACAAAAGTTTTTTATTTGAACCACAAAGCTTTTTTTATTTCTGTAGCACTAGATATCTCTTTTATCATAGAACCACAATTTCCACTTCACAATACGACCGTACACTTTTACTTTAAGTTGTACTTCAACGACAATTTTAGAATATACCACGGACCGAGAAAGACAAATTTAGTAAGATTTAGATTAAGTTGCCGGTGAAGAGCTTTTTCTTCACCGGCAACGTTATAGAGCAATTCGGTTTACTTTGAATTGTTGTCTATAGGTTGCTGAAATTGTTCTATGGGCAGTGATTATCTATAAAACAAAAGAAATTAAAAACCGTGGTACCGACAAATAAAAAGAGCGATGTTTTTCGATTGACTTCAACTATGACAATGATTTATTTATTTAAAAATTCTTTTCTTAAGCCTAACAATTGATCATGTAAATAAGGGCTACACTGTTGTTATTGTAATATTATTTGTTTCTCACTTCCAATGTACCAACTCAACTTGTTTATTTATATTCAAAATATGCAAAAACAAAATACATGCAATAAGTCTCCAAAATAAGAAATTGCATTTTTAAGAGCAACAACAATATGCTTATAATAAGAATTGGAGTGAGAAACAAATAATAAAAACTAACGGGTCATTACCAAAAATATGTACAGTGGTTAGTATGAACAAAAAATAATGACAAATTACAGTGGCAACAGTGAGCCAAAAATATGAATAAATTTAAATAATATAAAAAATGGAAAATTTAAACAAAACAAAATAATAATGTTAGTAATTATTATACGGTGACCTAACAGATTTATTTTAGAAAGTCACTCAAGTAGTGAAATATTTCACAAACTCTTGTGATTTATTGAATAGTTGTTATTCTAGAAACTGTCTTACATTCAGTTACGAATTTAAAACAATACAAAGATTTCTCAAAATCCAAATATTCTAAAATATTTCTCAAATTCGCTATAAAAATTTGAAATATTTGCAAAATTCAAAAAAGCCAAATGATAGCGAAATATTTCACAAAATCTTGAAAATTACTGAACAGTTGATTTTTAGTCAAATGAATAGTGAAATATTTCACAAAATCTTCTAATTTGTCAAAGATTTTTCCTAGAATATCACCAACTAGTGAAATATTTCACAAAATCTTACAGCTTTACAGTAGATTTTCTAGAGACAGTATTACATTCAGTTACAAATTTAAAAAATTTCACAAAATCTCTATAAAATGCACAGTGAAAAATTTCACAAATGTAGAAATATCTTTTATATTTCTAAAAATTCAACTGATAGTAAAATATTTCACAAAATCTTCTAATTTTGTCAACGACTTATGTTATAAAGTCACACAAATAGTGAAATATTTCACAAAATCCTACAATTTACTGAAGCGTTGACATTCTTGAAATAGTTTTACGTTCAGTTACAAATTTCAAAAATGCAAAATTTTCATAAAATATCTATAAAAAGTAAAAATATCTTGCAAATTTCTAAAAAGTCAACTTAATAGAGACACATTTCAAAAAATCTTCCAATTTTGTCAACGACTTATTTTATACACACAAATAGTGATTTATTTCCCAAAATCTTGCAATTTACTGAAATTTAAAAAAAATTCAAAATGCTCAACTGAGTAGTAAAATATTTCACAAAAGTAGAAATATCTTACAAATTTATGAAAAATCAAATGAATAGTACAAAATATTTCACAAAATCCTTCCATGCACTCAACAGTTGATTTTCTAGAAACAAAAGTAGAAATATCTCGTAAATTTCTAAAAAGCTAACTGATAGAGACATATTTCACAACATCTTTTAATTCTGTCAACGATTTCTTTTAGAAATTCACATAAATAGTGAAATATTTCACATAATCCTGCAATTTACTGAATAGTTGATATTCTAAAAATAGTCTTACATTCAGTTACAAATTTAAAAAATGCAAAGATTTCTCAAATTCTTTATAAAAATTTGATATATTTTGCAATATTCTAAAAAGTCAACCAAATGATGAAATATTTCACAAAATCTTGCCATGCACTGAACAGTTGATTTTCTAGAAACAAAGAAGAATATCTTGCAAATTTCTAAAAAGCTAACTGATTAAAGACATATTTCACAAAATCGTTTAATTCTGTCAACGATTTCTTTTAGAAAGGCAAATAAATAGTGAAATATTTCACAAAATCCTGTCTTACATTCAGTTACAAATTTTAAAAAATGCACAAATTTCACAAATGTATAGTGAAATATTTCACAAAATCTTGGAATTTTGTCAACGATTTATTTTAGAAAGTCACTCAAGTAGTGAAATATTTCACAAACTCTTGTGATTTATTGAATAGTTGTTATTCTAGAAACTGTCTTACATTCAGTTACGAATTTAAAACAATACAAAGATTTCTCAAAATCCAAATATTCTAAAATATTTCTCAAATTCGCTATAAAAATTTGAAATATTTGCAAAATTCAAAAAAGCCAAATGATAGCGAAATATTTCACAAAATCTTGAAAATTACTGAACAGTTGATTTTTAGTCAAATGAATAGTGAAATATTTCTAATGTGTCAAAGATTTTTCCTAGAATATAACCAAATAGTGAACTATTTCACAAAATCTTACAGCTTATCAGTAGATTTTCTGGAGACAGTCTTACATTCAGTTACAGATTTAAAAAAAAATGCAAAGATATCACAAAATCTCTATAAAAAGTATATTTCAAATTTCTAAAAGGTCAACTGAATGGTGAAATATTTCACAATGTAAAAATATCTTCCAAATTTCTAAAAAGCCAACTGAATAGAGACATTAGAAACAAAGGTAAGAATATCTTGCAAATTTCTAAAAAGCTAACTGAATAGAGACATATTTCACAACATCTTTTAATTCTGACAACGATTTCTTTTAGAAAGGCACATAAATAGTGAAATATTTCAGAAAATCCTGCAATTTACTGAATAGTTGATATTCTAGAAATACTCTTACATTCAGTTACAAATTTAAAAAATGCAAGGATTTCTCAAATTCTTTATAAAAATTTTATATATCTTGCAAAATTCTAAAAAGTCAACCAAATGATGAAATATTTCACAAAATCTTGCCATGCACTGAACAGTTGATTTTCTACAAACAAAGGTAAGAATATCTTGCAAATTTCTAAAAAGCTAACTGAATAGAGACATATTTCACAAAATCGTTTAATTCTGTCAACGAATTAAAAGTAGTAAATATTTCACAAAATCTTGAAAATTACTGAGCAGTTAATTTTTATGACTTTTTCTAAAAAGTCAAATTAATAGTGAAAATCTTCTAAATAGTGAAATATTTCACAAAATCTTGCAGCTGAACAGTTGATTTTCTAGAAACAGTCTTACATTTAGTTACAAATTTAAAAAAATGAACAAATTTCACAAATGTATAGTGAAATATTTTATAAAATTTTCGAATTTTGTCAAAGATTTATTTTAGAAAGTCACTCAAGTAGTGAAATATTTCACAAACTCTTGTGATTTATTGAATAGTTGTTATTCTAGAAACTGTCTTACATTCAGTTACGAATTTAATAAAATACAAAGATTTCTCAAAATCCAAATATTCTAAAATATTTCTCAATTTCGCTATAAAAATTTGAAATATTTGCAAAATTCAAAAAAGCCAAATGATAGCGAAATATTTAACAAAATCTTGAAAATTACTGAACAGTTGATTTTTAGTCAAATGAATAGTGAAATATTTCACAAAATCTTCTAATTTGTCAAAGATTTTTCCTAGAATATCACCAAATAGTGAAATATTTCACAAAATCTTACAGCTTAACAGTAGATTTTCTAGAGACAGTATTACATTCAGTTACAAATTTAAAAAATTTGACAAAATCTCTATAAAATGTATAGTGAAAAATTTCATAAATGTAGAAATATCTTTTATATTTCTAAAAATTCAACTGATAGTAAAATATTTCACAAAATCTTCTAATTTTGTCAACGATTTATCTTATAAAGTCACACAAATAGTGAAATATTTCACAAAAACCTACAATTTACTGAAGCGTTGATATTCTTGAAATAGTCTTACATTCAGTTACAAATTTCAAAAATGCAAAATTTTCATAAAATACCTATAAAAAGTAAAAATATCTTGCAAATTTCTAAAAAGTCAACTTAATAGAGACACATTTATAAAATCTTCGAATTTTGTCAACGACTTATTTTATAAAGTCACACAAATAGTGAATTATTTCCCAAAATCTTGCAATTTACTGAAATTTAAAAAAAAATTCAAAATGCTCAACGGAGTAGTAAAATATTTCACAAAAGTAGAAATATCTTGTAAATTTCTAAAAAGCTTTCTCACATTCTTTATAAAAATTTTATATATATTGCAAAATTCTAAAAAGTCAACAAAATGCTGAAATTTATCACATAAATGTGAACTATTTCACAAAATCCTGCAATTTACTGAATAGTTGATATTCTAGAAATAGTCTTACATTCAGTTACAAATTTAAAAAATGCAACTATTTCTAAAATTCTTTATACAAATTTGATATATCTTGCCAAATTGTAAAAAGTCAACCAAATGATGAAATATTTCAAGTAAAGAGTGAAATATTTCACAAAATCCTGCAATTTACTGAATAGTTGATATTCTATATAGTCTTACATTAAGTTACAAATTTAAAAAATGCAGAGATTTCTCAAATTATTTTTAACAATTTGATATATCTTGCAAAATTCTAAAAAGTCAACCAAATGGTGAAATATTTCACAAAATCTTGCCATGCACTGAACAGTTGATTTTCTAGAAACAAAGGTAAGAATGTCTTCCAAATTTCTAAAAAGCTAACTGAATAGAGACATATTTCACAATATCTTTTAATTCTGTCAACGATTTCTTTTAGAAAGGCATATAAAAAGTGAAATATTTCACCAAATCTTGCAATTTACTGAATAATTGATATTCTAGAAATAGTCTTACATTCAGTTACATATTTAAATAATACAAAGATTTCTCAAATTCTTTATAAAAATTTGATATATCTTGCAAAATTGTAAAAAGTCACCAAATGGTGAAATATTTCACATAAATAGTGAAATATTTCACAAAATCCTGCAAATTACTGAATAGTTAATATTCTAGAAACAGTCCTTCATTCAGTTACAAATTTAAAAAAAAATTCAAAGATTTCTCAAATTATTTTTCTTTTTCTAGAAAGTCAAACAAATAGTGACATATTTATAAAAATCTTGCAGCTGAACAGTTGATTTTCTAGAAACAGTCTTACATTCAGTTACAAATTTAAAAAATGCAAAATTTTCACAAAATCTCTATAAAATGTAAAAATTTCTTGCAATTTTCTAAAAAGCTAACTGAATAGAGACATATTTCACAAAATCTTTCAATTCTGTCAACGATTTATTTTAGAAATTCACATAAATAGTGAAATATTTCACAAAATCCTGCAATTTACTGAATAGTTGATATTCTAGAAATAATCTTACATTCAGTTACAAATTTAAAAAAATGCAAAGATTTCTCAAATTCTTTATAAAAATTTGATATATCTTGCAACATTCTAAAAAGTCAACCAAATGATGAAATATTTCACAAAATCTTGCCATGCACTGAACAGTTGATTTTCTAGAAACAAAGATAACAATATCTTGCAAATTTCTAAAAAACTAACTAGAGACATATTTCACAAAATCTTTTAATTCTGTCAACGATTTCTTTTAGAAAGGCACAAAAATAGTGAACTATTTCACAAAATCCTGCAATTTACTGAATAGTTGATATTCTAGAAACAGTCCACAGTGGGGCAGAATGGAAAATTTTTGGAAATAAATCTGGCATTTCTAAACGGCTGATCCGATCGTCCCTGCAGATGCCCCAGGGACGGCGCTGTGGCGGCTCAAAGTAGGGTACCTACGACATGTAAAATTTTTAAACTCGTGCCATTTTTTTGTTTTTCACCCAAATACAAAGATTTTTATATTTTGTGAAAGCGCTCGACGAGATCTTGAAAAAACATGCTTGGACATACTACTTATCTCTTATAATATCCGAGTTATAGGCATTTAAAAATTTAGTGATACAAAATTTACCATACCTTGGTCCGCCTTTTTTTGAATACCGGGCGTAATTTTGGACCAAATGGACTCAATTTTTTCTTGTTAGTTAGACAACAAAATTTCCAATAATATACAAAAAATTTCAGATCAATATTGTTTACAGATCCAAAAATATACGTTTTTTAATTTAAAAATTCAAAAAATTTTAGATTTTTGGCGTTTTTTTGCCAAAAATGTATCTTAACTCTTTTATTAATAAAATAAAATTTTTATTAAGAACATATAACAATTTTATAGTTTTCTAAAAGGTATCTTTACGCAGAACGCTTTGGCGTAAAAAACTTGTCCTATTTTTTGAAAATGTTGCCACTGCGTCCTTCCGAATATGACCTATTTTTTATCAAAACTTCAACTTTGGGCGACATGTTCTAAAATCCCAAAGCTGGGATCAGAAAACTGAAAGCAGTTTTGGAAACCTCAATATGTTTTCTATTTACTCCAAAAGTATTTTCCCAGCCCTGAAAGAAATGTGGACCCTATGGGCAAAAAAGTAAAAAATCCCATTTTTGGGATTTTCATTCCTATTTTTGGGAATTGCGGGATGCCCTTTGACCTTTTCAATTTTTTTTTGCATATTCTTATTTGAAATGACAAATTTAACAAGCGTTGAAAATTTCATTGAGTTTTGTTCATAAATAAAGATTTTGTCATATATTACATATTTGTTTAATTTCTAAAACTATGATTTATATCAAAATTTTAATAGGATCGCAGATAGCTACAACAATTTAGTCCATATTTATCCCTTAATATCATTTTTTAGTTAGATATGGAAATTCTCGACCCTTTACAAAAAATTTCAAGCCAATATCTTAATTACATTCAAAAATATGTTCATTTAAACCTGTGTCCTTTAATTTCATCTTTTTCATATTTTAGTATTAAGTATGACAGCACATATTTAAATCTTATATTTACCTATTTTCTATTTGTTTGCTTATCTTTATAATTGAAATTTTCAAAAATTTATAACTATTTTTTACCTAAATTTTTTCGACAGATCATTTCGTTCTGTTTCGTTTATGATCATGTAGGTAAAAATATACAGGTAATGATAATTTCGATTCATTCACTAATAAGAAATATCAATGACTGAATTACAGGTTATAGTAATATAGTCCTAAATGTTAATAGGTAGACAATTCGTAATTTTTTACTTTGGAATACCTGTATCGGAAATGACAAGAATTGGTATATAAGTAAACTTCTCAGATTTTAAGTACCATATTTAATAAATCTACAATGAAGATTACATTAAAGTACGAAGAGTTGTGTTCCGTTTTATGGAGTATATCTTCAAAAGGGCCAGAAAGAATTGAAGACATTTCAAATTATATAAAAACTACATATAGTAGAAAAGTAGACAAAACAGGCATATCAAAAATTGAAAACTTTTTAAAACTTTTTGATGTAAAAAGTAAGTCTGTGGATGGAAATCAAAAGAAATTTCGATTAAAATTTTGTAGTTGGATGGAAACTACTACGGAAATCTCAACTTACAACACATCAACAGGAGCGCCTTGCAAGTCATACGAAGACTTATGTTCAAGGTAAAAAAAAGAGGGTCACACAAAAACTTTTTTCAATCTCAAATGAGGAAATTGCTGATACATTTAACGAAATGCTGAAAAAGGAAAACCAACATATGGATGTTGTACATATTGCAACTATTCTTCCTAATGCATCACCAAAACGACTTAAGCGAATTGTGGAAAGTATACCAACTCCAACATCATAATCAAATTTTACTGAAGAGGAAGCAATACCGCTTATGTTGGAACTGGGTCTCAGTCGAAATAAGTACCAAATATTAAGGAAAGCTCTGCATGAAAAAGGACACAATATATTACCATCATACAAGGCGATCCAGGAAAAAAACAAACTATCCTACTAAATCAACAAAAAAATAATGAAGAATTGAAAGAACTGAGAGCTGCGGAAAAAAGCAGAATCCAAGAAGAATTTAAAGTTCAGATGGGATTAAACATCGACAAACCACTTTCAAGTTGCGGTAGTACAAATGATGGTAATACGTCGAGAAGGTTTTTTCGTGATTTTGAAATTACTTCAAAAATAACTGGAATCGACAAGGAGTTGCTTCGAAGAGTTAAAACTATTTTAATGGCACTGAATAGTAAACATAAAATTAATGAAAATCGATTTGGGGAATACACATCTGAAATTTCTAAATTACTTGTATCTCTGTATCCATGGAGGGAACTAACACCAACAGTACACAAAGTATTGTGTCATGGTCAAATAATAATTGAATCGAATATTCTTCCACTTGGAGAGTTAACAGAAGAAGCCCAGGAAGCGAGGAATCGAGATTTTAAGCATGTTCAACTATTCAGCTCAAGAAAATGCTCCAGGCAATCACAGAATGAAGATATTTTTAGTAGTTTACTTCTATCTTCTGATCCTGTTCTTTCAACTATGCGAAAAAGATGGATTTGTTATGAAACTCTATCATCTCAAAACAAGGAAGATTTAAAGGACTTATATTACCTTCTGGATATGTATACCGATATGACAGATTATTTTATAGAAAATAAGTAGTGCTAGGAATTAACTATATAAGTAGGTTTAAGACAAACAGTTCAAATAAAAAAAGCTATTATACTAACTGATGATATTGTATTAAATTGTGTTTTATATTTCGGTGGGCGGGAAAGGTAATTTGTGTGGGGTGATTTAGGTGTTGTTGTGCGTGGCTCATAATACAATTATAATTTTTTTTATTTTATATACAATATTATAATAAAATAATTAACTAAATAATTTTTAAAAATTGTCCAAATATTTTATTCAACACCAAATGTATGTTCTGTCATACTTAATACTAAAATATGAAAAAGATGAAATTAAAGGACACAGGTTTAAATGAACATATTTTTGAATGTAATTGAGATATTGGCTTGAAATTTTTTGTAAAGGGTAGAGAATTTCCATATCTAACTAAAAAATGATATTAAGGGATAAATATATACTAAATTGTTGTAGCTATCTGCGATCCTATAAAAATTTTGATATAAATCATAGTTTTAGAAATTAAACAAATATGTAATATATGACAAAATCTTTATTTATAAACAAAACTCAATGAAATTTTCAACGCTTGTTAAATTTGTCATTTCAAATAAGAATATGCAAAAAAAAAATTGAAAAGGTCAAAGGGCATCCCGCAATTCCCAAAAATAGGAATGAAAATCCCAAAAATGGGATTTTTTACTTTTTTGCCCATAGGGTCCACATTTCTTTCAGGGCTGGGAAAATACTTTTGGAGTAAATAGAAAACATATTGAGGTTTCCAAAACTGCTTTCAGTTTTCTGATCCCAGCTTTGGGATTTTAGAACATGTCGCCCAAAGTTGAAGTTTTGATAAAAAATAGGTCATATTCGGAAGGACGCAGTGGCAACATTTTCAAAAAATAGGACAAGTTTTTTACGCCAAAGCGTTCTGCGTAAAGATACCTTTTAGAAAACTATAAAATTGTTATATGTTCTTAATAAAAATTTTATTTTATTAATAAAAGAGTTAAGACACATTTTTGGCAAAAAAACGCCAAAAATCTAAAATTTTTTGAATTTTTAAATTAAAAAACGTATATTTTTGGATCTGTAAACGATATTGATCTGAAATTTTTTGTATATTATTGGAAATTTTGTTGTCTAACTAACAAGAAAAAATTGAGTCCATTTGGTCCAAAATTACGCCCGGTATTCAAAAAAAGGCGGACCAAGGTATGGTAAATTTTGTATCACTAAATTTTTAAATGCCTATAACTCGGATATTATAAGAGATAAGTAGTATGTCCAAGCATGTTTTTTCAAGATCTCGTCGAGCGCTTTCACAAAATATAAAAATCTTTGTATTTGGGTGAAAAACAAAAAAATGGCACGAGTTTAAAAATTTTACATGTCGTAGGTACCCTACTTTGAGCCGCCACAGCGCCGTCCCTGGGGCATCTGCAGGGTTCATCTTCAAAACTTAAACTCGAATACTCCTTGGCTACGCTCACGCCAAATTTTATCCCGATCGGATCAGCCGTTTAGAAATGCCAGATTTATTTCCAAAAAATTTCCATTCTGCCCCACTGTGGAGTCTTACATTCAATTAAAAATTTAAAAAATGCAATATTTTCACAAAATCTCTATAAAATGTAAAAATATCTTGCAATTTTCTAAAAAGTCAACATAATAGAATATATTTCAAAAAATCTTCGAATTTTGTCAACGACTCATTGTATAAAGTCACACAAATAGTGAAATATTTCCCAAAATCTTGCAATTTACTGAAATTTCAGAAAATTTCTAAAAGCTCAACTGAATGGTAAAATATTTTACAAAAGTAGAAATATGTTACAAATTTATGAAAAGTCAAATGAATATTTCACAAAATCTTGGCATGCACGGAACAGATGATTTTCTAGAAACAAAAGTAGAAATATCTTGTAAATTTCTAAAAAGCTTTCTCATATTCTTTATAAAAAATTGATATATATTGAAAAATTCTAAAAAGTCAACATAATGGTGAAATATTTCAGAAAATCTTGCCATGCACCGAACAGTTGATTTTCTAGAAACAAAGGTAAGAATATCTTCCAAATTTCTAAAAAGCTAACTGAATAGAGACATATTTCACAAAATCATTTAATTTTGTCAACGATTTATGTTATAAAGTCACACAAATAGTGAAATATTTCATAAAATCCTGCAATTTACTGAATGGTTGATATTCTAGAAACAGTCTTTAATTCAGTTTCAAATTTAAAAAAAAAATTGAAAGATTTCTCAAATTTATTAATTGAATATTATTAATTTCTCAAATTATTTTTTTTTTTCCAGAAAGTCAACCAAATAGTGAAATATTTCTAAAAATCTTGCAGCTGAACAGTTGATTTTGTAGAAACAAAGGTAAGAATATCTTGCAAATTTCTAAAAAGCTAACTGAATAGAGACTATTTCACCAAATCGTTTAATTCTGTCAATGATTTCTTTTAGAATGTCACATAAATAGTGAAATATTTCACAAAATCCTGCAATTCAGTTACAAATTTAAAAAATACAAAGATTTCTCAAATTCTTTATAAAAATTTGATATATCTGGCAAAATTTTAAAAGTCAACCAAATGATGAAATATTTCAGAAAATCTTGCCGTGCACTGAACAAACAAAGGTGAGAATATCTTGCAAATTTCTAAAAAGCTAACTGAATAGAGACTATTTCACAAAATCTTTTAATTCTGTCAACGATTTATTTTAGAAATTCACATAAATAGTGAAATATTTCACAAAATCCTGCAATTCAGTTACAAATTTAAAAAATACAAAGATTTCTCAAATTCTTTATAAAAATTTGATATATCTTGCAAAATTGTAAAAAGTCAACCAAATGCTGAAATATATCACATAAGTAGTGAAATATTTCACAAAATCCTGCAATTTACTGAATAGTTGATATTCTAGAAATACTCTTACATTCAGTTACAAATTTAAAAAATGCAAATATTTCTCAAATTCTTTATAAAAATTTGATATATCTGGCAAAATTTTAAAAGTCAACCAAATGATGAAATATTTCAGAAAATCTTGCCATGCACTGAACAGTTGATTTTCTACAAACAAAGGTAAGAATATCTTGCAAATTTCTAAAAAGCTAACTGAATAGAGACTATTTCACAAAATCTTTTAATTCTGTCAACGATTTTTTTTAGAATGTCACATAAATAGTGAAATATTTCACAAAATCCTGCAATTCAGTTACAAATTTAAAAAATACAAAGATTTCTCAAATTCTTTATAAAAATTTGATATATCTTGCAAAATTGTAAAAAGTCAACCAAATGCTGAAATATATCACATAAGTAGTGAAATATTTCACAAAATCCTGCAATTTACTGAATAGTTGATATTCTAGAAATACTCTTACATTCAGTTACAAATTTAAAAAATGCAAATATTTCTCAAATTCTTTATAAAAATTTGATATATCTTGCAAAATTCTAAAAGGTCAACCAAATGGTGAAATATTTCACAAAATCTTGCCATGCACTAAACATTTGATTTTCTGGAAACAAATGTAGGAATATCCTGCAAATTTCTAAAAAGTCAACTGAGTAGTAAATATTTCACAAAATCTTGAAAATTACTGACCAGTTAATCTTTATGACTTTTTCTAAAAAGTCAAATTAATAGTAGAATATTCCACAAAATCTTCTAAATAGTGAAGTATTTCACAAAATCGTGCAGCTGAACAGTTGATTTTCTAGAAACGGTTTTACATTTAGTTACAAATTTAAAAAAATACACAAATTTCACAAATGTATAGTAAAATATTTCACAAATGTAGAAATATCTTTTATATTTCTAAACATTCAACTGAATAGTGAAATATTTCACAAACTCTTATTGAATAGTTGTTATTCTAGAAACTGTCTTAAATTCAGTTACAAATTTAAAAAAATACAAAGATTTCTCAAAATCTAAATATTCTAAAATATTTCTCAATTTTGCTATAAAAATTTGAAATATTTGCAAAATTCAAAAAAGCCAAATGATAGCGAAATATTTCACAAAATCTTGAAAATTACTGAACAGTTGATTTTTAGTCAAATTAATAGTGAAATATTTCACAAAATCTTCTAATTTGTCAATGATTTTTCCTAGAATATCACCAAATAGTGAAATATTTCACAAAATCTTACAGCTGAACAGTAGATTTTCAAGAGACAGTATTACATTCAGTTACAAATTTAAAAAATGCAAAACTTTTACAAAATCTCTATAAAATGTATAGTGAAAAATTTCACAAATGTAGAAATATCTTTTATATTTCTAAAAATTCAACTGATAGTAAAATATTTCACAAAATCTTCTAATTTTGTCAACGATTTATGTTATAAAGTCACACAAATAGTGAAATATTTCACAAAATCCTACTATCCTATCCCAATTTACTCAAAATAGTTGATATTCTAGAAACAGTCTTACATTCAGTTACAAATTTAAAAAATGCAAATATTTCTCAAATTCTTTATAAAAATTTTATATATCTTGCAAAATTCTGAAAGGTCAACCAAATGATGAAATATTTCACAAAATCTTGCCATGCACTAAACAATTGATTTTTTAGAAACAAATGTATCCTGCAAATTTCTAAAAAGTCAACTGAGTAGTAAATATTTCACAAAATCTTGAAAATTACTGAGCAGTTAATTTTTATGACTTTTTCTAAAAAGTCAAATTAATAGTGAAATATTCCACAAAATCTTCTAAATTGTGAAATAAAAAAAAAGTCACTCAAGTAGTGAAATATTTCACAAACTCTTGTGATTTATTGAATAGTTGTTATTCTAGAAACTGTCTTACATTAAGTTACGAATTTAAAAAATTACAAAGATTTCTCAAAATCTAAATATTCTAAAATATTTCTCAAATTCGCTATAAAAATTTGAAATATTTCCAAAATTCAAAAAAGCCAAATGGTAGCGAAATATTTCACAAAATCTTGAAAATTACTGAACAGTTGATTTTTAGTCAAATGAATAGTGAAATATTTCTAACTGAATAGAGACATATTTCACAAAATCTTTTAATTCTGTCAACGATTTCTTTTAGAAAGGCACAAAAATAGTGAAATATTTTCACAAAATCTGTATAAAATGTAAAAATATCTTGCAATTTTATAAAAAGTCAACTTAATAGAACATATTTCAAAAAATCTTCGAATTTTGTCAACGACTCATTGTATAAAGTCACACAAATAGTGAAATATTTCCCAAAATCATGCAATTTACTGAAATTTCAGAAAATTTCTAAAAGCTCAACTGAGTAGTAAAATATTTCACAAAAGTAGAAATATCTTACAAATTTATGAAAAGTCAAATGAATAGTTAAATATTTCACAAAATATTGGCATGCACGGAACAGTTGATTTTCTAGAAACAAAAGTAGAAATATCTTTTAAATTTCTAAAAAGCTTTCTCAAATTCTTTATAAAAATATGATAAATATTGCAAAATTCTAAAAAGTCAACAAAATGGTGAAATATTTCACAAAATCTTGCCATGCACCGAACAGTTGATTTTCTAGAAACAAAGGTAAGAATATCTTGCAAATTTCTAAAAAGCTAACTGAATAGAGACATATTTCATAAAATCGTTTAATTCTGTCAACGATTTATTTTAGAAAGTCACATAAATAGTGAAAAATTTCACAAAATCCTGCAATTTACTGAATAGTTGATATTCAAGAAATACTCTTACATTCAGTTACAAATTTAAAAAATGCAAATATTTCTCAAATTCTTTATAAAAATTTTACATATCTTGCAAAATTCTAAAAGGTCAACCAAATGATGAAATATTTCACAAAATCTTGCCATGCACTAAACATTTGATTTTCTAGAAACAAAAGTAGGAATGCAAATTTCTAAAAAGTCAACTGAGTAGTAAATATTTCACAAAATCTTGAAAATTACTGAACAGTTGATTGTGAAATTTTGTGAAATTTCAGTAAATTGGAAGATTTTGGGAAATATTTCACTATTTGTGTGACTTTATAAAATAAATCGTTGACAAAATTAGAAGATTTTGTGAAATATGTCTCTACTCAGTTGGCTTTTTAGAAATATTTACCTATTTGGTTGACTTTCTAGAAACAAAAAAATAATTTGAGAAATCTTTGGTTTTTTTTTAAATTTGTGACTGAATGAAAGACTGTTTCTAGAATATCAACTATTCAGTAAATTGCAGGATTTTGTGAAATATGTCTCTATTCAGTTGGCTTTTTAGAAATTTGGAAGATATTTTTACATTGTGAAATATTTCACTATTCAGTTGACCTTTTAGAAATTTGCAATATACTTTTTATAGAGATTTTGTGATATCTTTGCATTTTTTTTAAATCTGTAACTGAATGTAAGACTGTCTCTAGAAAATCTACTGTTAAGCTGTAAGATTTTGTGAAATAGTTCACTATTTGGTGATATTCTGGGAAAAATCTTTGACAAATTAGATGATTTTGTGAAATATTTCACTATTCATTTGACTAAAAATCAACTGTTCAGTAATTTTCAAGATTTTGTGAAATATTTACTACTTAGTTGACTTTTTAGAAATTTGCAGGATATGAATTAAAGACTGTTTCTAGAATATCAACCATTCAGTAAATTGCAGGATTTTGTGAAATATTTCACTATTTGTGTGACTTTATAACATAAATCGTTGAAAAAATTAGAAGATTTTGTGAAATATGTCTCTATTAAGTTGGCTTTTTAGAATTATATTGGTAAATATATTTACCAATTTGGTTGACTTTCTAGAAAAAAAATAATTTAAGAAATCTTTGATTTTTTTTAAATTTGTGACTGAATGAAAGACTGTTTCTAGAATATCAACTATTCAGTAAATTGCAGGATTTTGTGAAATATTTCACTATTTATGTGCCTTTCTAAAATAAATCGTTGACAGAATTAAACGATTTTGTGAAATATGTCTCTATTCAGTTAGCTTTATAGAAATTTGGAAGATATTCTTACCTTTGTTTCTAGAAAATCAACTGTTCGGTGCATGGCAAGATTTTGTGAAATATTTCACCATTTTGTTGACTTTTTAGAATTTTGCAATATCTATCAATTTTTTATAAAGAATTTGAGAAAGCTTTTTAGAAATTTACAAGATATTTCTACTTTTGTTTTTAGAAAATCAACTGTTCCGTGCATGCCAATATTTTGTGAAATATTTAACTATTCATTTGACTTTTCATAAATTTGTAAGATATATCTACTTTTATTGAATAGTTGTTATTCTAGAAACTGTCTTACATTCAGTTCCGAATTTAAAAAATACAAAGATTTCTCAAAAACTAAATATTGTAAAATATTTCTCAAATTCGCTATAAAAATTTGAAATATTTGCAAAATTCAAAAAAGCCAAATGATAGCCAAATATTTCACAAAATCTTGAAAATTACTGAACAGTTGATTTTTAGTCAAATGAATAGTGAAATATTTCACAAAATCTTCTAATTTGTCAAAGATTTTTCCTAGAATATCACCAAATAGTGAAATATTTCACAAAATCTTCTAATTTTATCAACGATTTATGTTATAAAGTCACACAAATAGTGAAATATTTCACAAAATCTTGCAATTTACTGAAGCGTTGATATTCTTGAAATAGTCTTACATTCAGTTACAAATTTCAAAAATACAAAGATTTCTCAAATTCTTTATAAAAATTTGATATATCTTGCATTGTAAAAATTGTAAAAAGTCAACCAATTGCTGAAATATATCACATACATAGTGAAATATTTCACAAAATCCTGGAATTTACTGAATAGTTGATATTCTAGAAATAGTCTTACATTCAGTTAAAAATTTAAAAAATGCAAATATTTCTCAAATTCTTTATAAAAATTTGATATATCTTGCAAAATTCTAAAAAGTCAACCAAATGGTGATATATTTCACAAAATCTTGCCATGCACTAAACATTTGATTTTCTAGAAACAAAAGTAGGAATATCTTGCAAATTTCTAAAAAGTCAACTGAGTAGTGAAATATTTCACAAAATCTTGAAAATTACTGAGCAGTTAATTTTTATGACTTTTTCTAAAAAGTCAAATGAATAGTGAAATATTCCACAAAATCTTCTAAATAGTGAAAAAATTCACAAAATCTTGCAGCTGAACAGTTGATTTTCTAGAAACAGTCTTACATTCAGTTACAAATTTAAGAAAATACACATATTTCTACAAAACTAACTGAATAGAGACATATTTAACAAAATATTTTAATTCTGTCAACGATTTCTTTCAGAAAGGCACATAAATAGTGAAATATTTCACAAAATCCTGCAATATACTGAACAGTTGATATTCTAGAAATAGTCTTACATTCAGTTACAAATTTAATAAATTCAAAGATTTCTCAAATTCTTTATAAACAAGTAAGAAAGTATAGTCGGGCGTGGCCGACCATATGATACCCTACACCAGTTATGAATATTAAATGTGATTTATTTTTCATAATAAAGCATTTATCTTCAATATTCCCTTGTTCCGATACATTTAAGCAATTTATGGATGAAAATCTAATTTTCTGAAAGAGGCTTTATATGGGGGCTAGGGGCAAATATGGACCAAGCCCGATAAAATTTTGTGAATATATTTATATTTACATAATATTTTATTGTGCTAAATTTCATCGCGATATTTGTGTTTATAAGTTAATTTGGGACATTCAAGTAATTTTCTGAAGGGGACTTTGTATGGGAGCTAGGGTCAAATGGGGCCCGATCTTTATGAAATTTGGCAGGGTCATCAAGACTTCTATAAAACTTAGTTGTGCCGCATTTTATCGATATATCTGTAAATTTAACAAAATTATGAGCTCAAAAGCCCTTTTCGGGGGGTTCTGTTCTATGGGGGCTAGGTGAAATAATGGACCGATTTCAACCATTTTCAATAGGCTTCCTTGGGAAATATTTCACAAACTCTTATTGAATAATTGTTATTCTAGAAACTGTCTTACATTCAGTTACGAATTTAAAAAAATACAGATTTCTCAAAATCTAAATATTCCAAAATATTTCTCAGATTCGCTATAAAAATTTGAAATATTTGCAAAATTCAAAAAAGCCAAATGATAGCGAAATATTTCACAAAATCTTGAAAATTACTGAACAGTTGATTTTTAGTCAAATTAATAGTGAAATATTTCACAAAATCTTCTAATTTGTCAAAGATATTTCCTAGAATATCATTAAATAGTGAAATATTTCACAAAATCTTGCAGCTGAACAGTAGATTTTCTAGAGACAGTATTACATTCAGTTACAAATTTAAAAAATGCAAAACTTTAAAAAAATCTCTATAAAATGTATAGTGAAAAATTTCACAAATGTAGAAATATCTTTTATATTTCTAAAAATTCATCTGATAGTAAAATATTTCACAAAATCTTCTAATTTTGTCAACGATTTATGTTATAAAGTCACACAAATAGTGAAATATTTCACAAAATCCTACAATTTACTGAAGAGTTGATATTCTTGAAATAGTCTTACATTCAGTTACAAATTTAAAAAATGCAAAATTTTCATAAAATATCTATAAAAAGTAAAAATATCTTGCAAATTTCTAAAAAGTCAACTTAATAGAGACTCATTTCAAAAAATCTTCGAATTTTGTCAACGACTTATTTTATAAAGTCACACAAATAGTGAAATATTTCACAAAATCCTGCAATTTACTGAATATTTGATATTGTAGAAATAGTCAGTTACAAATTTAAAAAATGCAAATATTTCTCAAATTCTTTATAAAAATTTGATATATCATGCAAAATTCTAAAAGGTCAACCAAATGGTGAAATATTTCACAAAATCTTGCCATGCACTAAACATTTGATTTTCTAGAAACAAAAGTAGGAATATCTTGCAAATTTCTAGAAAGTCAACTGAGTAGTAAATATTTCACAAAATCTTGAAAATTACTGAGCAGTTAATTTTTATGACTTTTTCTAAAAAGTCAAATGAATAGTGAAATATTCCACAAAATCTTCTAATTAGTGAAATATTTCACAAAATCTTGCAATTTACTGAATAGTTGATATTCTAGAAATAGTCTTACATTCAGTTACAAATTTAAAAAAAAACAAGTAAGAAAGTATAGTCGGGCGTGGCCGACCATATGATACCCTACACCAGTTATGAATATTAAATGTGATTTATTTTTCATAATAAAGCATTTATCTTCAATATTCCCTTGTTCCGATACATTTAAGCAATTTATGGATGAAAATCTAATTTTCTGAAAGAGGCTTTATATGGGGGCTAGGGGCAAATATGGACCAAGCCCGATAAAATTTTGTGAATATATTTATATTTACATAATATTTTATTGTGCTAAATTTCATCGCGATATTTGTGTTTATAAGTTAATTTGGGACATTCAAGTAATTTTCTGAAGGGGACTTTGTATGGGAGCTAGGGTCAAATGGGGCCCGATCTTTATGAAATTTGGCAGGGTCATCAAGACTTCTATAAAACTTAGTTGTGCCGCATTTTATCGATATATCTGTAAATTTAACAAAATTATGAGCTCAAAAGCCCTTTTCGAGGGGTTCTGTTCTATGGGGGCTAGGTGAAATAATGGACCGATTTCAACCATTTTCAATAGGCTTCGTCCTTGGGTCAAATAAAACGTGCGTGCCAAATTTCATCCAATTATCTTGAAAATTGCGACCTGTACCTTGCGCACAAGGTTTATATGGACAGCCAGCCAGCCAGCAGACGGACGGACGGACGGACATAGCTTAATCGACTCAGAAAACGATTCTAAGCCGATTGGTATACTTTAAGCTGGGTCTAGGACGAATATTTTTGTATGTTACAAACATCAGCACAAATCCAATATACCCTCCCCACTAAAGTGGTGTAGGGTATAAAAATTGATATATCTTGCCAAATTGTAAAAAGTCAACCAAATGGTGAAATATTTCACGTAAATAGTGAAATATTTCACAAAATCCTGCAACTTACTGAATAGTTGATATTCTATATAGTCTTACATTAAGTTACAAATTTAAAAAATGCAAAGATTTCTCAAATTATTTATAACAACTTGATATATCTTGCAAAATTCTAAAAAGTCAACCAAATGGTGAAATATTTCACAAAAGTAGAAATATCTTGTAAATTTCTAAAAAGCTTTCTCAAATTCTTTATAAAAATTTGATATAAATTGCAAAATTCTAAAACGTCAACCAAATGGTGAAATATATCACAAAATTTTGCCATGCACTAAACATTTGATTTTCTAGAAACAAAAGCAGGAATATCCTGCAAATTTCTAAAAAGTCAACTGAGTAGTGAAATATTTCACAAAATCTTGAAAATTACTGAGCAGTTAATTTTTATGACTTTTTCTAAAAAGTCAAATTAATAGTGAAATATTCCACAAAATCTTCTAAATAGTGAAATATTTCACAAAATCTTGCAGCTGAACTGTTGATTTTGTGAAATATTTCACTATTTATGTGAATTTCTAAAATAAATCGTTGAAAGAATTAAAAGATTTTGTGAAATATGTCTCTATTCAGTTAGCTTTTTAGAAATTTGCAAGAAATTTTTACATTTTTACAATTTTGCATTTTTTAAATATGTAACTGAATGTAAGACTGTTTCTAGAAAATCAACTGTTCAGCTGCAAGATTTTTATAAATATGTCACTATTTGTTTGACTTTCTAGAAAAAGAAAAATAATTTGAGAAATCTTTGAATTTTTTTTAAATTTGTAACTGACTGTTTCTAGAATATCAACAATTCAGTAAATTGCAGGATTTTGTGAAATATTTCACTATTTATGTGAAATATTTCACCATTTGGTTGACTTTTTACAATTTTGCAAGATATATCAAATTTTTATAAAGAATTTGAGAAATCTTTGTATTATTTAAATTTGTAACTGAATGTAAGACTATTTCTAGAATATCAATTATTCAGTAAATTGCAAGATTTGGTGAAATATTTCACTTTTTATAAGCCTTTCTAAAAGAAATCGTTGACAGAATTAAAAGATTTTGTGAATTATGTCTCTATTCAGTTAGCTTTTTAGAAATTTGGAAGATATTCTTACAATTTGGCAAGATACATCAATTTTTTATAAAGAATTTGAGAAATCTTTGTATTTTTTAAATTTGTAACTGAATGTAAGACTATTTACAGTTGATTTTCTAGAAACAAAAGTAGAAATGTTTTGTAAATTTATAAAAAGCTAACTGAATAGAGACATATTTCACAAAATTTTTTAATTCTGTCAACGATTTCTTTTAGAAATGCACATAAATAGTGAAATATTTCACAAAATCATGCAATTTACTGAATAGTTGATATTCTAGAAATAATCTTACTTTCAGTTACAAATTTAAATATGCAAAGATTTCTCAAATTCTTTATAAAAATTTGATATATCTTGCAAAATTCTTAAAAGTCAACCAAATTATGAAATATTTCACAAAATCTTGCCATGCACTGAACAGTTGATTTTCTAGAAACAGAGGTAAGACTATCTTGCAAATTTCTAAAAAGCTAACTGAATAGTGACATATTTCACAACATCTTTTAATTCTGTCAACTATTTCTTTTAGAAAGGTACATAAATAGTGAAATATTTCAGAAAATCCTGCAATTTACTGAAAAGTTGATATTCTAGAAATAGTCTTATATTCAGTTACAAATTTAAAAAAATGCAAAGATTTCTCAAATTCTTTATAAAAATTTGATATATCTTGCAAAATTCTAAAAAGTCAACCAAATGATGAACAGTTGATTTTCTACAAACAAAAGTAAAAATATCTTGCAAATTTCTAAAACGCTAACTGAATAGAGACATATTTCACAAAATCTTTTAATTCTGTCAACGATTTCTTTTAGAAAGGCACATAAATAGTTAAATATTTCACAAAATCCTGCAATTTACTGAATAGTTGATATTCTAGAAATAGTCTTACATTGAGTTACAAATTTAAAAAATGCAAATATTTCTCAAATTCTATATAAATATTTGATATATCTTGCAAAATTCTAAAAGGTTAACCAAATGGTGAAATATTTCACAAAATCTTGCCATGCACTAAACAAATTTCTAAAAAGTCAACTGAGTAGTAAATATTTCAAAATTACTGAGCAGTTGTTTTTTATGACTTTTTCTAAAAAGTCAAATGAATTGTGAAATATTCCACAAAATCCTCTAAATAGTGAAATATCTCACAAAATCTTGCAGCTGAACAGTTGATTTTCTAGAAACAGTCCTACATTCAGTTACAAATTAAAAGAAATGCACAAATTTCTAAAAAGCTAACTGAATAGTGAAATATTTCACAAAATCCTGCAATTTACTGAATAGTTGATATTCTAGAAATAGTCTTACATTCAGTTACAAATTTAAAAAATACAAAGATTTCTCAAATTCTTTATAAAAATTTGATATATCTTGCAAAATTGTAAAAAGTCAACCAGATGGTGAAATATTTCACGTAAATAGTGAAATATTTCACAAAATCCTGTAATTTACTGAATAGTTGATATTCTAGATAGTCTTACATTAAGTTACAAATTTAAAAAATGCAAAGATTTCTCAAATTATTCAACCAAATGGTGCATTTAACAATTTAACTGAATGAAAGACTGTTCTAGAATTGGAAATTTGCAATATATACTTTTGTTTCAAGAAAATCAACTGTTTAGTGCATGACAAGATTTTGTTAAATATTTCATCATTTGGTTGACTTTTTAGAATTTTGCAAGATATATCAAATTTTTATAAAGAATTTGTGAAATCTTTGCATTTTTTAATTTGTAACTGCATATAAGACTACTTCTAGAATATCAACTATTCAGTAAATTGCAGGGTTTTCTGAAATATTTCACTATTTATGTTCCTTTCTAAAAGAAAGCGTTGACAGAATCAAACGATGTTGTGAAATATGTTTCTATTCAGTTAGCTTTTTAGAAATTTGCAAGATATTCTTACCTTTGTTTCTAGAAAATCAACTGTTCAGTGCATGGCAAGATTTTGTGAAATATTTCATCATTTGGTTGACTTTTTAGAATTTTGCAAGATATATCAAATTTTATAAAGAATTTTGAGAAATCTTTGCATTTTTTAAATGTGTAATTGAATGTAAGATTATTTCTAGAATATCAACTATTCAGTAAATTGCAGGATTTTGTGAAATATTTCACTATTTATGTGAATTTCTAATATAAATTTTTGACAGAATTAAAAGATTTTGTGAAATATGTCTCTATTCAGTTAGCTTTTTAGAAATTTACAAGATATTTCTACTTTTGTTTCTAGAAAATCAACTGTTGAGTGCATGGAAAATAGAAAAAAAATAATTTGAGAAAAAAATAATTTGAGATATCTTTGATTTTTTTTGAAATTTGTAACTGAATGAAAGACTATTTCTAGAATAAAAAACTAATCAGAAACTTGCAGGAAATTTGCAATATATACTTTTGTTTCAAGAAAATCAACTGTTTAGTGCATGACAAGATTTTGTGAAATATTTCACCAGTTGGTTGACTTTTTAGAATTTTGCAAGATATATCAAATTTTTATAAAGAATTTGTGAAATATTTGCATTTTTTAATTTGTAACTGCATATAAGACTATTTCTAGAATATCAACTATTCAGTAAATTGCAGGATTTTGTGAAATATTTCACTATTTATGTGACTTTCTAAAAGAAATCGTTGACAGAATTATTTTGTGAAATATGTCTCTATTCAGTTAGCAATTTTCAAGAAAGTCAACTTAATAGAACATATTTCAAAAAATCTTCGAATTTTGTCAACGACTCATTGTATAAAGTCACACAAATAGTGAAATAGTTCCTAAAATCTTGCAATTTACTGAAATTTCAGAAAATTTCTAAAAGCTCAACTGGGGTAGTATAAAATAATTCGCAAAATTAGAAATATCTTACAAATTTATGAAAAATCAAATGAATAGTCAAATATTTCACAAAATCTTGCCATGCACTGAACAGTTGATTTTCTAGAAACAAAAGCAGAAATATCTTGTAAATTTCTAAAAAGCTAACTGAATACAGACATATTTCACAAAATCTTTTAATTCTGTCAACGATTTATTTTAGAAATTCACATAAATAGTGAAATATTTCACAAAATCCTGCAATTTACTGAATAGTTGATATTCTAGAAATAATCTTACATTCAGTTACACATTTAAAAAATGCAAAGATTTCTCAAATTCTTTATAAAAATTTGATATTTCACTATTTGTGTGACTTTATAAAATGAGTCGGTGACAAAATTCGAAGATTTTGTGAAGTATGTCTCTATTAAGTTGACTTTTTAGAAAATTGCTAGATATTTTAACATTTTATAGATATTTTATGAAAATTTTGCATTTTTTAAATTTGTAACTGAATGTAAGACTGTTTCTAGAAAATCAACTGTTCAGCTGCAAGATTTTTAGAAATATTTCACTATTTGGTTGACTTTCTACAAAAAAAAATAATTTGAGAAATCTTTCAATTTTTTTTTAATTTGTAACTGAATTAAAGACTGTTTCTAGAATGTCAACCATTCAGTAAATTGCAGGATTTTGTGAAATATTTCACTATTTGTGTGACTTTATAAAATAAATCGTTGACAAAATTAGAAGATTTTGTGAAATATGTCTCTACTCAGTTGGCTTTTTAGAAATATTTACCTATTTGGTTGACTTTCTAGAAACAAAAAATAATTTGGGAAATCTTTGGTTTTTTTTAAATTTGTGACTGAATGAAAGACTGTTTCTAGAATATCAACTATTCAGTAAATTGCAGGATTTTGTGAAATATGTCTCTATTCAGTTGGCTTTTTAGAAATTTGGAAGATATTTTTACATTGTGAAATATTTCACTATTCAGTTGACCTTTTAGAAATTTGCAATATACTTTTATAGAGATTTTGTGATATCTTTGCATTTTTTTTTAAATCTGTAACTGAATGTAAGACTGTCTCTAGAAAATCTACTGTTAAGCTGTAAGATTTTGTGAAATAGTTCACTATTTGGTGATATTCTGGGAAAAATCTTTGACAAATTAGATGATTTTGTGAAATATTTCACTATTCATTTGACTAAAAATCAACTGTTCAGTAATTTTCAAGATTTTGTGAAATATTTACTACTTAGTTGACTTTTAGAAATTTGCAGGATATGAATTAAAGACTGTTTCTAGAATATCAACCATTCAGTAAATTGCAGGATTTTGTGAAATATTTCACTATTTGTGTGACTTTATAACATAAATCGTTGAAAAAATTAGAAGATTTTGTGAAATATGTCTCTATTCAGTTGGCTTTTTAGAAATATTTACCAATTTGGTTGACTTTCTAGAAAAAAAATAATTTGAGAAATCTTTGATTTTTTTTAAATTTGTGACTGAATGAAAGACTGTTTCTAGAATATCAACTATTCAGTAAATTGCAGGATTTTGTGAAATATTTCACTATTTATGTGCCTTTCTAAAATAAATCGTTGACAGAATGAAACGATTTTGTGAAATATGTCTCTATTCAGTTAGCTTTATAGAAATTTGGAAGATATTCTTACCTTTGTTTCTAGAAAATCAACTGTTCGGTGCATGGCAAGATTTTGTGAAATATTTCACCATTTTGTTGACTTTTTAGAATTTTGCAATATCTATCAATTTTTTATAAAGAATTTGAGAAAGCTTTTTAGAAATTTACAAGATATTTCTACTTTTGTTTTTAGAAAATCAACTGTTCCGTGCATGCCAATATTTTGTGAAATATTTAACTATTCATTTGACTTTTCATAAATTTGTAAGATATATCTACTTTTATTGAATAGTTGTTATTCTAGAAACTGTCTTACATTCAGTTCCGAATTTAAAAAATACAAAGATTTCTCAAAACTAAATATTGTAAAATATTTCTCAAATTCGCTATAAAAATTTGAAATATTTGCAAAATTCAAAAAAGCCAAATGATAGCCAAATATTTCACAAAATCTTGAAAATTACTGAACAGTTGATTTTTAGTCAAATGAATAGTGAAATATTTCACAAAATCTTCTAACTTGTCAAAGATTTTTCCTAGAATATCACCAATAGTGAAATATTTCACAAAATCTTCTAATTTATCAACGATTTATGTTATAAAGTCACACAAATAGTGAAATATTTCACAAAATCCTGCAATTTACTGAAGCGTTGATATTCTTGAAATAGTCTTACATTCAGTTACAAATTTCAAAAATACAAAGATTTCTCAAATTCTTATAAAAATTTGATATATCTTGCATTGTAAAAATTGTAAAAAGTCAACCAATTGCTGAAATATATCACATACATAGTGAAATATTTCACAAAATCCTGGAATTTACTGAATAGTTGATATTCTAGAAATAGTCTTACATTCAGTTAAAAATTTAAAAAATGCAAATATTTCTCAAATTCTTTATAAAAATTTGATATATCTTGCAAAATTCTAAAAAGTCAACCAAATGGTGATATATTTCACAAAATCTTGCCATGCACTAAACATTTGATTTTCTAGAAACAAAAGTAGGAATATCTTGCAAATTTCTAAAAAGTCAACTGAGTAGTGAAATATTCACAAAATCTTGAAAATTACTGAGCAGTTAATTTTTATGACTTTTTCTAAAAAGTCAAATGAATAGTGAAATATTCCACAAAATCTTCTAAATAGTGAAAAAATTCACAAAATCTTGCAGCTGAACAGTTGATTTTCTAGAAACAGTCTTACATTCAGTTACAAATTTAAAAAAATGCACATATTTCTACAAAACTAACTGAATAGAGACATATTTAACAAAATATTTTAATTCTGTCAACGATTTCTTTCAGAAAGGCACATAAATAGTGAAATATTTCACAAAATCCTGCAATATACTGAACAGTTGATATTCTAGAAATAGTCTTACATTCAGTTACAAATTTAAAAAATTCAAAGATTTCTCAAATTCTTTATAAAAAATTGATATATCTTGCCAAATTGTAAAAAGTCAACCAAATGGTGAAATATTTCACGTAAATAGTGAAATATTTCACAAAATCCTGCAATTTACTGAATAGTTGATATTCTATATAGTCTTACATTAAGTTACAAATTTAAAAAATGCAAAGATTTCTCAAATTATTTATAACAATTTGATATATCTTGCAAAATTCTAAAAAGTCAACCAAATGGTGAAATATTTCACAAAAGTAGAAATATCTTGTAAATCTCTAAAAAGCTTTCTCAAATTCTTTATAAAAATTTGATATATATTGCAAAATTCTAAAACGTCAACCAAATGGTGAAATATATCACAAAATTTTGCCATGCACTAAACATTTGATTTTCTAGAAACAAAAGTAGGAATATCCTGCAAATTTCTAAAAAGTCAACTGAGTAGTAAATATTTCACAAAATCTTGAAAATTACTGAGCAGTTAATTTTTATGACTTTTTCTAAAAAGTCAAATTAATAGTGAAATATTCCACAAAATCTTCTAAATAGTGAAATATTTCACAAAATCTTGCAGCTGAACTGTTGATTTTGTGAAATATTTCACTATTTATGTGAATTTCTAAAATAAATCGTTGAAAGAATTAAAAGATTTTGTGAAATATGTCTCTATTCAGTTAGCTTTTTAGAAATTTGCAAGAAATTTTTACATTTTTACAATTTTGCATTTTTTAAATATGTAACTGAATGTAAGACTGTTTCTAGAAAATCAACTGTTCAGCTGCAAGATTTTATAAATATGTCACTATTTGTTTGACTTTCTAGAAAAAGAAAAATAATTTGAGAAATCTTTGATTTTTTTTTTAAATTTGTAACTGACTGTTTCTAGAATATCAACAATTCAGTAAATTGCAGGATTTTGTGAAATATTTCACTATTTATGTGAAATATTTCACCATTTGGTTGACTTTTGACAATTTTGCAAGATATATCAATTTTTATAAAGAATTTGAGAAATCTTTGTATTATTTAAATTTGTAACTGAATGTAAGACTATTTCTAGAATATCAATTATTCAGTAAATTGCAAGATTTGGTGAAATATTTCACTTTTTATAAGCCTTTCTAAAAGAAATCGTTGACAGAATTAAAAGATTTTGTGAATTATGTCTCTATTCAGTTAGCTTTTTAGAAATTTGGAAGATATTCTTACAATTTGGCAAGATACATCAATTTTTTATAAAGAATTTGAGAAATCTTTGCATTTTTTAAATATGTAACTGAATGTAAGACTATTTACAGTTGATTTTCTAGAAACAAAAGTAGAAATGTCTTGTAAATTTATAAAAGCTAACTGAATAGAGACATATTTCACAAAATTTTTTAATTCTGTCAACGGTTTCTTTTAGAAATGCACATAAATAGTGAAATATTTCACAAAATCATGCAATTTACTGAATAGTTGATATTCTAGAAATAATCTTACTTTCAGTTACAAATTTAAATATGCAAAGATTTCTCAAATTCTTTATAAAAATTTGATATATCTTGCAAAATTCTTAAAAGTCAACCAAATTATGAAATATTTCACAAAATCTTGCCATGCACTAAACAAATTTCTAAAAAGTCAACTGAGTAGTAAATATTTCAAAATTACTGAGCAGTTGTTTTTTATGACTTTTTCTAAAAAGTCAAATGAATTGTGAAATATTCCACAAAATCCTCTAAATAGTGAAATATTTCACAAAATCTTGCAGCTGAACAGTTTGATTTTCTAGAAACAGTCCTACATTCAGTTACAAATTAAAAGAAATGCACAAATTTCTAAAAAGCTAACTGAATAGTGAAATATTTCACAAAATCCTGCAATTTACTGAATAGTTGATATTCTAGAAATAGTCTTACATTCAGTTACAAATTTAAAAAATACAAAGATTTCTCAAATTCTTTATAAAAATTTGATATATCTTGCAAAATTGTAAAAAGTCAACCAGATGGTGAAATATTTCACGTAAATAGTGAAATATTTCACAAAATCCTGTAATTTACTGAATAGTTGATATTCTAGATAGTCTTACATTAAGTTACAAATTTAAAAAATGCAAAGATTTCTCAAATTATTCAACCAAATGGTGCATTTAACAATTTAACTGAATGAAAGACTGTTCTAGAATTGGAAATTTGCAATATATTCTTTTGTTTCAAGAAAATCAACTGTTTAGTGCATGACAAGATTTTGTTAAATATTTCATCATTTGGTTGACTTTTTAGAATTTTGCAAGATATATCAAATTTTTATAAAGAATTTGTGAAATCTTTGCATTTTTTAATTTGTAACTGCATATAAGACTATTTCTAGAATATCAACTATTCAGTAAATTGCAGGGTTTTCTGAAATATTTCACTATTTATGTTCCTTTCTAAAAAAAGCGTTGACAGAATCAAACGATGTTGTGAAATATGTTTCTATTCAGTTGGCTTTTTAGAAATTTGCAAGATATTCTTACCTTTGTTTCTAGAAAATCAACTGTTCAGTACATGGCAAGATTTTGTGAAATATTTCATCATTTGGTTGACTTTTTAGAATTTTGCAAGATATATCAAATTTTTATAAAGAATTTTGAGAAATCTTTGCATTTTTTAAATTTGTAACTGAATGTAAGATTATTTCTAGAATATCAACTATTCAGTAAATTGCAGGATTTTGTGAAATATTTCACTATTTATGTGAATTTCTAATATAAATTTTTGACAGAATTAAAAGATTTTGTGAAATATGTCTCTATTCAGTTAGCTTTTTAGAAATTTAAAAAGCTAACTGAATACAGACATATTTCACAAAATCTTTTAATTCTGTCAACGATTTATTTTAGAAATTCACATAAATAGTGAAATATTTCACAAAATCCTGCAATTTACTGAATAGTTGATATTCTAGAAATAGTCTTACATTCAGTTACAAATTTAAAAAATGCAAATATTTCTCAAATTCTTTATAAAAAATTTGATATATCTTGCAAAATTCTAAAAAGTCAACCAAATGGTGAAATATATCACAAATCTTGCCATGCACTAAACATTTGATTTTCTAGAAACAAAGTAGGAATATCCTGCAAATTTCTAAAAAGTCAACTGAGTAGTAAATATTTCACAAAATCTTGAAAATTACTGAGCAGTTAATTTTTATGACTTTTTCTAAAAAGTCAAATTAATAGTGAAATATTCCACAAAATCTTCTAAATAGTGAAATATTTCACAAAATCTTGCAGCTGAACTGTTGATTTTGTGAAATATTTCACTATTTATGTGAATTTCTAAAATAAATCGTTGAAAGAATTAAAAGATTTTGTAAAATATGTCTCTATTCAGTTAGCTTTTTAGAAATTTGCAAGAAATTTATATATTTTTGCATTTTTTAAATATGTAACTGAATGCAAGACTGTTTCTAGAAAATCAATCTATGTCACTATTTGTTTGACTTTCTAGAAAAAGAAAAATAATTTGAGAAATCTTTGAATTTTTTTTTTTTAATTTGTAACTGACTGTTTCTAGAATATCAACAATTCAGTAAATTGCAGGATTTTGTGAAATATTTCACTATTTATGTGAAATATTTCACCATTTGGTTGACTTTTTACAATTTTGCAAGATATATCAAATTTTTATAAAGAATTTGAGAAATTTTTGTATTATTTAAATTTGTAACTGAATGTAAGACTATTTCTAGAATATCAATTATTCAGTAAATTGCAAGATTTGGTGAAATATTTCACTTTTTATATGCCTTTCTAAAAGAAATCGTTGACAGAATTAAAAGATTTTGTGAAATATGTCTCTATTCAGTTAGCTTTTTAGAAATTTGGAAGATATTCTTACAATTTGGCAAGATATATCAATTTTTTATAAAGAATTTGAGAAATCTTTGCATTTTTTAAATTTGTAACTGAATGTAAGACTATTTACAGTTGATTTTCTAGAAACAAAAGTAGAAATGTCTTGTAAATTTATAAAAAGCTAACTGAATAGAGACATATTTCACAAAATTTTTTAATTCTGTCAACGGTTTCTTTTAGAAATGCACATAAATAGTGAAATATTTCACAAAATCATGCAATTTACTGAATAGTTGATATTCTAGAAATAATCTTACTTTCAGTTACAAATTTAAAAAATGCAAAGATTTCTCAAATTCTTTATAAAAATTTGATATATCTTGCAAAATTCTTAAAAGTCAACCAAATTATGAAATATTTCACAAAATCTTGCCATGCACTGAACAGTTGATTTTCTAGAAACAGAGGTAAGACTATCTTGCAAATTTCTAAAAAGCTAACTGAATAGAGACATATTTCACAACATCTTTTAATTCTGTCAACTATTTCTTTTAGAAAGGTACATAAATAGTGAAATATTTCAGAAAATCCTGCAATTTACTGAAAAGTTGATATTCTAGAAATAGTCTTATATTCAGTTACAAATTTAAAAAAATGCAAAGATTTCTCAAATTCTTTATAAAAATTTGATATATCTTGCAAAATTCTAATAAGTCAACCAAATGATGAACAGTTGATTTTCTACAAACAAAGGTAAGAATATCTTGCAAATTTCTAAAACGCTAACTGAATAGAGACATATTTCACAAAATCTTTTAATTCTGTCAACGATTTCTTTTAGAAAGGCACATAAATAGTTAAATATTTCACAAAATCCTGCAATTTACTGAATAGTTGATATTCTAGAAATAGTCTTACATTGAGTTACAAATTTAAAAAATGCAAATATTTCTCAAATTCTATATAAACATTTGATATATCTTGCAAAATTCTAAAAGGTCAACCAAATGGTGAAATATTTCACAAAATCTTGCCATGCACTAAACAAATTTCTAAAAAGTCAACTGAGTAGTAAATATTTCAAAATTACTGAGCAGTTGTTTTTTATGACTTTTTCTAAAAAGTCAAATGAATTGTGAAATATTCCACAAAATCCTCTAAATAGTGAAATATTTCACAAAATCTTGCAGCTGAACAGTTGATTTTCTAGAAACAGTCCTACATTCAGTTACAAATTAAAAAAAAATGCACAAATTTCTAAAAAGCTAACTGAATAGTGAAATATTTCACAAAATCCTGCAATTTACTGAATAGTTGATATTCTAGAAATAGTCTTACATTCAGTTACAAATTTAAAAAATACAAAGATTTCTCAAATTCTTTATAAAAATTTGATATATCTTGCAAAATTGTAAAAAGTCAACCAAATGGTGAAATATTTCACGTAAATAGTGAAATATTTCACAAAATCCTGTAATTTACTGAATAGTTGATATTCTAGATAGTCTTACATTAAGTCACAAATTTAAAAAATGCAAAGATTTCTCAAATTATTCAACCAAATGGTGCATTTAACAAAATCTTGCCATGCACTAAACATTTGATTATCAGCTATTCATTATATTGCAAGATTTTGTGAAATATGTCTCTATTCAGTTAGCTTTTTAGAAATTTGGAAGATATTTTTACATTGTGAAATATTTCACTATTCAGTTGACCTTTTAGAAATTTGCAATATACTTTTTATAGAGATTTGTGATATATTTGCATTTTTTTTAAATCTGTAACTGAATGTAAGACTGTCTCTAGAAAATCTACTGTTAAGCTGTAAGATTTTGTGAAATAGTTCACTATTTGGTGATATTCTGGGAAAAATCGTTGACAAATTAGATGATTTTGTGAAATATTTCACTATTCATTTGACTAAAAATCAACTGTTCAGTAATTTTCAAGATTTTGTGAAATATTTCGCTATCATTTGGCTTTTTTGAATTTTGCAAATATTTCAAATTTTTATATCGAATTTGAGAAATATTTTAGAAGTTGGCAAGATATTTTAACTTTTTATATAGATTTTGAGAAATCTTTGTATTTTTTTAAATTCGTAACTGAATGTAAGACAGTTTCTAGAATAACAACTATTCAGTAAATCACAAGATTTTGTGAAATATTTCACTACTTGAGTGACTTTCTAAAATAAATCGTTGACAAAATTCCAAGATTTTGTGAAATATTTCACTATTCAGTTGAATGTTTAGAAATATAAAAGATATTTCTACATTTGTGAAATATTTCACTATACATTTGTGAAATTGTTTTTTTTTTTTAAATTTGTAACTGAATGTAAGACTGTTTCTAGAAAATAAACTGTTCAGCTGCAAGATATATTTCACTATTTAGAAGATTTTGTGGAATATTTCACTATTCATTTGACATTTTAGAAAAAGTCCTAATTTTAAAGATTTTGTTATATATTTTACTACTCAGTTGACTTTTTAGAAATTTGCAAGATATTCCTACACATAAATAGTGAAATATTTCACAAAATCCTGCAATTTACTGAATATTTGATATTCTAGAAATAATCTTACTTTCAGTTACAAATTTAAAAATGCAAAGATTTCTCAAATTCTTTATAAAAGCTTGATATATCTTGCAAAATTCTAAAAAGTCAACCAAATGATGAAATATTTCACAAAATCTTGCCATGCACTGAACAGTTGATTTTCTAGAAACAAAGGTAAGACTATCTTGCAAATTTCTAAAAAGCTAACTGAATAGAGACATATTTCACAACATCTTTTAATTCTGTCAACGATTTATTTTAGAAATTCACATAAATAGTGAAATATTTCAGAAAATCCTGCAATTTACTGAAAAGTTGATATTCTAGAAATAGTCTTACATTCAGTTACAAATTTAAAAATGCAAAATTTTCATAAAATATCTATAAAATGTAAAAATATATTGCAATTTTCTAAAAAGTCAACTTAATAGAGACATATTTCACAAAATCTTCGAATTTTGTCAACGACTCATTTTATAAAGTCACACAAATAGTGAAATATTTCCCAAAATCTTGCAATTTACTGATATTTCACAAAATTTCTAAAAGCTCAACTGAGTAGTAAAATATTTCACAATAGTAGAAATGTCTTGCGAATTTATGAAAAGTCATGTATATCACAAAATCTTGCCATGCACTAAACATTTGATTTTCTAGAAACAAAAGTAGGAATATCTTGCAAATTTCTAAAAGCTAACTGAATAGTGAAATATTTCACAAAATCCTGCAATTTACTGAATAGTTGTTATTCTAGAAATAGTCTTACATTCAGTTACAAATTTAAAAAATACAAAGATTTCTCAAATTCTTTATAAAAATTTGATATATCTTGCAAAATTTTAAAAAGTCAACCAAATGATGATATATTTCACAAAATCTTGTCATGCACTAAACATTTGATTTTCTAGAAACAAAAGTAGGAATATCTTGCAAATTTCTAAAAAGTCAACTGAGTAGTAAATATTTCACAAAATCTTGAAAATTACTGAGCAGTTGTTTTTTATGACTTTTTCTAAAAAGTCAAATGAATTGTGAAATATTCCACAAAATCCTCTAAATAGTGAAATATTTCACAAAATCTTGCAGCTGAACAGTTGATTTTCTAGAAACAGTCCTACATTCAGTTACAAATTAAAAGAAATGCACAAATTTCTAAAAAGCTAACTGAATAGTGAAATATTTCACAAAATCCTGCAATTTACTGAATAGTTGATATTCTAGAAATAGTCTTACATTCAGTTACAAATTTAAAAAATACAAAGATTTCTCAAATTCTTTATAAAAATTTGATATATCTTGCAAAATTGTAAAAAGTCAACCAAATGGTGAAATATTTCACGTAAATAGTGAAATATTTCACAAAATCCTGCAATTTACTGAATAGTTGATATTCTAGATAGTCTTACATTAAGTTACAAATTTAAAAAATGCAAAGATTTCTCAAATTATTCAACCAAATGGTGCATTTCACAAAATCTTGCCATGCACTAAACATTTGATTATCAGCTATTCAGTATATTGCAAGATTTTGTGAAATATGTCTCTATTCAGTTAGGTTTTAGAAATTTGCAATATACTTTTTATAGAGATCTTGTGATATCTTTGCATTTTTTTTAAATCTGTAACTGAATGTAAGACTGTCTCTAGAAAATCTACTGTTATGCTGTAAGATTTTGTGAAATAGCTCACTATTTGATGATATTCTAGGAAAAATCATTGACAAATTAGAAGATTTTGTGAAATATTTCACTATTCATTTGACTAAAAATCAACTGTTCAGTAATTTTCAAGATTTTGTGAAATATTTCGCTATCATTTGGCTTTTTTGAATTTTGCAAATATTTCAAATTTTTATATCGAATTTGAGAAATATTTTAGAAGTTGGCAAGATATTTTAACTTTTTATATAGATTTTGAGAAATCTTTGTATTTTTTTAAATTCGTAACTGAATGTAAGACAGTTTCTAGAATAACAACTGTTCAGTAAATCACAAGATATTGTGAAATATTTCACTACTTGAGTGACTTTCTAAAATAAATAGTTGACAAAATTCCAAGATTTTGTGAAATATTTCACTATTCAGTTGAATGTTTAGAAATATAAAAGATATTTCTACATTTGTGAAATATTTCACTATACATTTCTGAAATTTGTGCACTTTTTTTAAATTTGTAACTGAATGTAAGACTGTTTCTAGAAAATAAACTGTTCAGCTGCAAGATTTTGTGGAATATTTCACTATTCATTTGACTTTTTAGAAAAAGTCCTAATTTTAAAGATTTTGTGAAATATTTTACTACTCAGTTGACTTTACAGAAATTTGCAAGATATTCCTACACATAAATAGTGAAATATTTCACAAAATCCTGCAATTTACTGAATATTTGATATTCTAGAAATAGTCTTACATTCAGTTAAAAATTTAAAAAATGCAAAGATTTCTCAAATTCTTTATAAAAATTTGATATACCTTGCAAAATTCTAAAAAGTCAACCAAATGATGAAATATTTCACAAAATCTTGCCATGCACTGAACAGTTGATTTTCTACAAACAAAGGTAAGAATATCTTGCAAATTTCTAAAAAGCTAACTGAATAGAGACATATTTCACAAAATAATTCTGTCAACGATTTCTTTTAGAAAGTCACATAAATAGTGAAATATTTCACAAAATCCTGCAATTTACTGAATAGGTGATATTCTAGAAATAGTCTTATATGCAGTTACAAATTAAAAAATGCAAAGATTTCACAAATTCTTTATAAAAATTTGATATATCTTGCAAAATTCTAGAAAGTCAACCAACTGGTGAAATATTTCACAAAATCTTGTCATGCACTAAACAGTTGATTTTCTTGAAACAAAAGTATATATTGCAAATTTCCTGCAATTTACTGAATAGTTTTTATACTCTCCACCACCATCAGTGGTGATAGAGGGTATATATAACTTTGTCATTCCGTGTGTAACACCAAGAAATATTCATCTGAGACCCAACAAAGTATATATATTCTGGGTCCTTATCAAATTCTGAGTCGATTTAGCTATGTCCGTCTGTCTGTCCGTCTGTCCGTCTGTCCGTCTGTCTGCCTAAAACACGCTCACGTTAAAACTAAGCAAAGGAAGTACACCAAATTCACCGAAAATATTCATTGTTGTCCTAAGCAGTTTGGTATTGAAAATGAGCAAAATCGGTTCATACCCGGAAAAGTTATGAATCAAAATTTAAAACAACCTCGAAAAAAATAAGCATTTTTTACACATTCGGATGCAATTTTCTCGAAAACTATGCAAGATAAATTCATGAAAATCACCACACATAAGTTTCTACACAAGAACTTGATCTCTGCTGAAAATTGCTAGAATCGGTCCACAATTTCATATACCTCCCATACAAAAGTACATATTCCCGGTAAATGGGTTTTTTGTTAATAAATTCCGTCACACTGTCGATATCTTCACAAAATTTTACAAATTAAAATCTTATGTCAATAGAATTCATTCAGAGAAAAAATTTTCTGGATCGGTCCATAATTGGACATAGCTCCCATACAAGATCCCCTCCCGAAATCACTTAAACGCGCATAACTCATTACTTAACTAAGATATCTATATAAGATTTGGTGCAAGTATTGCTTATCTATACAGAAATATTACTCAGAAAGTTTTTTTCCGATCGGTCCATTCTTGGTCGTAGCTCTCATACAAGGTTCCCTCCCGAAAATCACTTAAACGCACATAACTCATTACCAAATATTGATATCCATACATTTAGCAAAAACATACATAAATTAACCTATAAAATTGTTGTACGATCGGTCCATATTTGGTCATAGCTCTCATACTAGGTCCCCTCCAGAAAATCACTTAAATGCACAATATTCATTACCATTATTATCATTACTTTTACGAAAATCCTTTAAACGCACATTACTCTTTACCAAATAAAGCCATTGATACAAAGCAGAAATTTTGCTTAAAGAATTTTTTACGATCGGTCTATAATTGGTCATATCTCCCATACTAGGTCCTGCCCCTAAAAGCACTTTAACCGTATTTAACTATTTGCATTATCAATTTGTGTAGAACAAAATTATATATATATGTATTTTGAAAATAATTAAATCTTTCACACACATGCATACATGCAAATTACTAAATATTGCTAAGCGCTATAAAAATATAAAGAAAATGGCGTTTGTAATGTTCAATAAATCTTGGAATTGTAATAGATTTAAGCAGTTTAAATCTTGGGATTTTTCTATTTAAGACATGAGAAAACTTATTTGTACAAATATTCGATCCATTAGAAAAGTATTAATATAAAAGTAGCTGGTGGAGGGTTTTTAAGATTCGGCTCAGCCGAATATAGCACTCTAACTTGTTTATTCTAGAACAGTCTTTCATTCAGTTACAAATTTCTAAAAAATCAAAGATTTTTCAAATTATTTTTTTTCTAGAGAGTCAACCAAATAGTGACATATTTATAAAAATCTTGCAGCTGAACAGTTGATTTTCTAGAAACAGTCTTACATTCAGTTACAAATTTTAAAAATGCAAAATTTCACAAAATCTCTATAAAATGTAAAAATATCTTGCAATTTTCTAAAAAGTTAACTTAACAGAATTTGTGAGACATATTTCAAAAAATCTTCGAATTTTGTCAACGACTTATTTTATAAAGTCACACAAATAGTGAAATATTTTCCAAATCTTGCAATTTACTGAAATTTAAAAAAATTCAAAAAGCTCAACTGAGTAGTAAAATATTTCAAGAGTAGAAATATCTTACAAATTTATGAAAAATCAAATGAATAGTCAAATATTTCACAAAATCCTTCCATGCTCTCAACAGTTGATTTTCTGGAAACAAAAGTAGGAATATCTTGTAAATTTATAAAAAGCTAACTGAATAGAGACATATTTCACAAAATCTTTAATTTTGTCAACGATTTCTTTTAGTGCATGGCAAGATTTTGTTAAATATTTCATCATTTGGTTGACTTTTTAGAATTTTGCAAGATATATCAAATTTTTATAAAGAATTTGAGAAATCTTTGCATTTTTTACATTTTTAACTGAATGTAACACTATTTCTAGAATATCAACTATTCAGTAAATTGCAGGATTTTATGAAATATTTCACTATTTATGTTCCTTTCTAAAAGAAAGCGTTGACAGAATCAAAAGATGTTGTGAAATATGTTTCTATTCAGTTAGCTTTTTAGAAATTTGCAAGATATTCTTACCTTTGTTTCTAGAAAATCAACAGTTCAGTGCATGGCAAGATTTTGTGAAATATTTCATCATTTGGTTGACTTTTTAGAATTTTGCAAGATATATCAAATTTTTATAAAGAATTTTGAGAAATCTTTGCATTTTTTAAATGTGTAACTGAATGTAAGATTATTTCTAGAATATCAACTATTCAGTAAATTGCAGGATTTTGTGAAATATTTCACTATTTATGTGAATTTCTGATATAAATTTTTGACAGAATCAAAAGATGTTGTGAAATATATTTCTATTCAGTTAGCTTTTTAGAAATTTGCAAGATATTCTTTCCTTTGTTTCAAGAAAATCAACTGTTTAGTGCATGACAAGATTTTGTGAAATATTTCACCAGTTGGTTGACTTTTTAGAATTCTGCAAGATATATCAAATTTTTATAAAGAATTTGTGAAATCTTTGCATTTTTTAATTTGTAACTGCATATAAGACTATTTCTAGAATATCAACTATTCAGTAAATTGCAGGATTTTGTGAAATATTTCACTATTTATGTGACTTTCTAAAAGAAATCTTTGACAGAATTATTTTGTGAAATACGTCTCTATTCAGTTAGCAATTTTCAAAAAAGTCAACTTAATAGAACATATTTCAAAAAATCTTCGAATTTTGTCAACGATTCATTGTATAAAGTCACACAAATAGTTCCCAAAATCTTGCAATTTACTGAAATTTCAGAAAATTTCTAAAAGCTCAACTGGGTAGTAAAATAATTCGCAAAAGTAGAAATATCTTACAAATTTATGAAAAATCAAATGAATAGTCAAATATTTCACAAAATCTTGCCATGCACTGAACAGTTGATTTTCTAGAAACAAAAGCAGAAATATCTTGTAAATTTCTAAAAAGCTAACTGAATACAGACATATTTCACAAAATCTTTTAATTCTGTCAACGATTTATTTTAGAAATTCACATAAATAGTGAAATATTTCACAAAATCCTGCAATTTACTGAATAGTTGATATTCTAGAAATAGTCTTACAAATAGTTACAAATTTAAAAAAAAAACAAGATTTCTCAAATTCTTTATAAAAATTTGATATATTTGCAAAATTCTAAAAAGTCAACCAAATGGTGAAATATTTCACATAAATAGTGAAATATTTCACAAAATCCTGCAATTTACTGAATAGTTGAAATTCTAGAAACAGTCTTACATTCAGTTAGAAATTTAAAAAATGCTAAGATTTCTCAAATTCTATATAAAAATTTGATATATCTTTTAACATTATAAAAAGTCAACCAAATGATGAAATATTTAACAAAATCTTGTCATGAACTGAACAGATGATTTTCTGGAAACAAAGGTAAGAATATCTTGCAAATTTCTAAAAAGCTAACTGAATAAAGACATATTTTACAAAATCTTCTAATTCTGTCAACGATTTCTTTTAGAAAGTCACATAAATAGTGAAATATTTCAGAAAATCCTGCAATTTACTCAATAGTTGATATTCTAGAAATAGTCTTACATGCAGTTACAAATTTAAAAATTTCAAAGATTTCACAAATTCTTTATAAAAATTTGATATATCTTGCAAAATTCTAAAAAGTCAACCAAATGGTGAAATATTTCAAAAATTCTTGTCATACACTAAACAGTTGGTTTTCCAGAAACAAAGTTAGGAATATCTTGCAAATTTCTAAAAAGTCAACTGAGTAGTGAAATGTTTCACAAAATCTTGAAAATTACTGAGCAAAATTCTAAAAAGTCAACAAAATGGTGAAATATTTCACAAAATCTTGCAATGCACTATACAGTTGATTTTCTAGAAACAAAAGTAGGAATATCTTGCAAATTTCTGAAAAGTCAACTGAGTAGTAAAATATCTATATTTCTATATTTCTAAAAAGCTAACTATAGAGACATATTTCACAACATCTTTTAATTCTGTCAACTATTTCTTTTAGAAAGGTACATAAATAGTGAAATATTTCAGAAAATCCTGCAATTTACTGAAAAGTTGATATTCTGGAAATAGTCTTATATTCAGTTAAAAATTTAAAAAAATGCAAAGATTTCTCAAATTCTTTATAAAAATTTGATATATCTTGCAAAATTTTAAAAAGTCAACCAAATGATGAAATATTTCACAAAATCTTGTCATGCACTAAACATTTGATTTTCTAGAAACAAAAGTAGGAATATCTTGCAAATTTCTAAAAAGTCAACTGAGTAGTAAATATTTCACAAAATCTTGAAAATTACTGAGCAGTTGTTTTTTATGACTTTTTCTAAAAAGTCAAATGAATTGTGAAATATTCCACAAAATCCTCTAAATAGTGAAATATTTCACAAAATCTTGCAGCTGAACAGTTGATTTTCTAGAAACAGTCCTACATTCAGTTACAAATTAAAAGAAATGCACAAATTTCTAAAAAGCTAACTGAATAGTGAAATATTTCACAAAATCCTGCAATTTACTGAATAGTTGATATTCTAGAAATAGTCTTACATTCAGTTACAAATTTAAAAAATACAAAGATTTCTCAAATTCTTTATAAAAATTTGATATATCTTGCAAAATTGTAAAAAGTCAACCAAATGGTGAAATATTTCACGTAAATAGTGAAATATTTCACAAAATCCTGCAATTTACTGAATAGTTGATATTCTAGATAGTCTTACATTAAGTTACAAATTTAAAAAATGCAAAGATTTCTCAAATTATTCAACCAAATGGTGCATTTCACAAAATCTTGCCATGCACTAAACATTTGATTATCAGCTATTCAGTATATTGCAAGATTTTGTGAAATATGTCTCTATTCAGTTAGGTTTTAGAAATTTGCAATATACTTTTTATAGAGATCTTGTGATATCTTTGCATTTTTTTAAATCTGTAACTGAATGTAAGACTGTCTCTAGAAAATCTACTGTTATGCTGTAAGATTTTGTGAAATAGCTCACTATTTGATGATATTCTAGGAAAAATCATTGACAAATTAGAAGATTTTGTGAAATATTTCACTATTCATTTGACTAAAAATCAACTGTTCAGTAATTTTCAAGATTTTGTGAAATATTTCGCTATCATTTGGCTTTTTTGAATTTTGCAAATATTTCAAATTTTTATATCGAATTTGAGAAATATTTTAGAAGTTGGCAAGATATTTTAACTTTTTATATAGATTTTGAGAAATCTTTGTATTTTTTTAAATTCGTAACTGAATGTAAGACAGTTTCTAGAATAACAACTGTTCAGTAAATCACAAGATATTGTGAAATATTTCACTACTTGAGTGACTTTCTAAAATAAATAGTTGACAAAATTCCAAGATTTTGTGAAATATTTCACTATTCAGTTGAATGTTTAGAAATATAAAAGATATTTCTACATTTGTGAAATATTTCACTATACATTTGTGAAATTTGTGCACTTTTTTTAAATTTGTAACTGAATGTAAGACTGTTTCTAGAAAATAAACTGTTCAGCTGCAAGATTTTGTGGAATATTTCACTATTCATTTGACTTTTTAGAAAAAGTCCTAATTTTAAAGATTTTGTGAAATATTTTACTACTCAGTTGACTTTACAGAAATTTGCAAGATATTCCTACACATAAATAGTGAAATATTTCACAAAATCCTGCAATTTACTGAATATTTGATATTCTAGAAATAGTCTTACATTCAGTTAAAAATTTAAAAAATGCAAAGATTTCTCAAATTCTTTATAAAAATTTGATATACCTTGCAAAATTCTAAAAAGTCAACCAAATGATGAAATATTTCACAAAATCTTGCCATGCACTGAACAGTTGATTTTCTACAAACAAAGGTAAGAATATCTTGCAAATTTCTAAAAAGCTAACTGAATAGAGACATATTTCACAAATAATTCTGTCAACGATTTCTTTTAGAAAGTCACATAAATAGTGAAATATTTCACAAAATCCTGCAATTTACTGAATAGGTGATATTCTAGAAATAGTCTTATATGCAGTTACAAATTAAAAAATGCAAAGATTTCACAAATTCTTTATAAAAATTTGATATATCTTGCAAAATTCTAGAAAGTCAACCAACTGGTGAAATATTTCACAAAATCTTGTCATGCACTAAACAGTTGATTTTCTTGAAACAAAAGTATATATTGCAAATTTCCTGCAATTTACTGAATAGTTTTTATACTCTCCACCACCATCAGTGGTGATAGAGGGTATATATAACTTTGTCATTCCGTGTGTAACACCAAGAAATATTCATCTGAGACCCAACAAAGTATATATATTCTGGGTCCTTATCAAATTCTGAGTCGATTTAGCTATGTCCGTCTGTCTGTCCGTCTGTCCGTCTGTCTGCCTAAAACACGCTCACGTTAAAACTAAGCAAAGGAAGTACACCAAATTCACCGAAAATATTCATTGTTGTCCTAAGCAGTTTGGTATTGAAAATGAGCAAAATCGGTTCATACCCGGAAAAGTTATGAATCAAAATTTAAAACAACCTCGAAAAAAATAAGCATTTTTTACACATTCGGATGCAATTTTCTCGAAAACTATGCAAGATAAATTCATGAAAATCACCACACATAAGTTTCTACACAAGAACTTGATCTCTGCTGAAAATTGCTAGAATCGGTCCACAATTTCATATACCTCCCATACAAAAGTACATATTCCCGGTAAAATGGGTTTTTTGTTAATAAATTCCGTCACACTGTCGATATCTTCACAAAATTTTACAAATTAAAATCTTATGTCAATAGAATTCATTCAGAGAAAAAATTTTCTGGATCGGTCCATAATTGGACATAGCTCCCATACAAGATCCCCTCCCGAAAATCACTTAAACGCGCATAACTCATTACTTAACTAAGATATCTATATAAGATTTGGTTGCAAGTATTGCTTATCTATACAGAAATATTACTCAGAAAGTTTTTTCCGATCGGTCCATTCTTGGTCGTAGCTCTCATACAAGGTTCCCTCCCGAAAATCACTTAAACGCACATAACTCATTACCAAATATTGATATCCATACATTTAGCAAAAACATACATAAATTAACCTATAAAATTGTTGTACGATCGGTCCATATTTGGTCATAGCTCTCATACTAGGTCCCCTCCAGAAAATCACTTAAATGCACAATATTCATTACCATTATTATCATTACTTTTACGAAAATCCTTTAAACGCACATTACTCTTTACCAAATAAAGCCATTGATACAAAGCAGAAATTTTGCTTAAAGAATTTTTTACGATCGGTCTATAATTGGTCATATCTCCCATACTAGGTCCTGCCCCTAAAAGCACTTTAACCGTATTTAACTATTTGCATTATCAATTTGTGTAGAACAAAATTATATATATATGTATTTTGAAAATAATTAAATCTTTCACACACATGCATACATGCAAATTACTAAATATTGCTAAGCGCTATAAAAATATAAAGAAAATGGCGTTTGTAATGTTCAATAAATCTTGGAATTGTAATAGATTTAAGCAGTTTAAATCTTGGGATTTTTCTATTTAAGACATGAGAAAACTTATTTGTACAAATATTCGATCCATTAGAAAAGTATTAATATAAAAGTAGCTGGTGGAGGGTATTTAAGATTCGGCTCAGCCGAATATAGCACTCTAACTTGTTTATTCTAGAAACAGTCTTTCATTCAGTTACAAATTTCAAAAAATCAAAGATTTCTCAAATTATTTTTTTTCTAGAGAGTCAACCAAATAGTGACATATTTATAAAAATCTTGCAGCTGAACAGTTGATTTTCTAGAAACAGTCTTACATTCAGTTACAAATTTTAAAAATGCAAAATTTCACAAAATCTCTATAAAATGTAAAAATATCTTGCAATTTTCTAAAAAGTTAACTTAATAGAATTTGTGAGACATATTTCAAAAAATCTTCGAATTTTGTCAACGACTTATTTTATAAAGTCACACAAATAGTGAAATATTTTCCAAATCTTGCAATTTACTGAAATTTAAAAAAAATTCAAAAAGCTCAACTGAGTAGTAAAATATTTCAAGAGTAGAAATATCTTACAAATTTATGAAAAATCAAATGAATAGTCAAATATTTCACAAAATCCTTCCATGCTCTCAACAGTTGATTTTCTGGAAACAAAAGTAGGAATATCTTGTAAATTTATAAAAAGCCAACTGAATAGAGACATATTTCACAAAATCTTTCAATTCTGTCAACGATTTCTTTTAGTGCATGGCAAGATTTTGTTAAATATTTCATCATTTGGTTGACTTTTTAGAATTTTGCAAGATATATCAAATTTTTATAAAGAATTTGAGAAATCTTTGCATTTTTTACATTTTTAACTGAATGTAACACTATTTCTAGAATATCAACTATTCAGTAAATTGCAGGATTTTATGAAATATTTCACTATTTATGTTCCTTTCTAAAAGAAAGCGTTGACAGAATCAAAAGATGTTGTGAAATATGTTTCTATTCAGTTAGCTTTTTAGAAATTTGCAAGATATTCTTACCTTTGTTTCTAGAAAATCAACAGTTCAGTGCATGGCAAGATTTTGTGAAATATTTCATCATTTGGTTGACTTTTTCGAATTTTGCAAGATATGTCAAATTTTTTATAAAGAATTTTGAGAAATCTTTGCATTTTTTAAATGTGTAACTGAATGTAAGATTATTTCTAGAATATCAACTATTCAGTAAATTGCAGGATTTTGTGAAATATTTCACTATTTATGTGAATTTCTAATATAAATTTTTGACAGAATCAAAAGATGTTGTGAAATATGTTTCTATTCAGTTAGCTTTTTAGAAATTTGCAAGATATTCTTTCCTTTGTTTCAAGAAAATCAACTGTTTAGTGCATGACAAGATTTTGTGAAATATTTCACCAGTTGGTTGACTTTTTAGAATTCTGCAAGATATATCAAATTTTTATAAAGAATTTGTGAAATCTTTGCATTTTTTAATTTGTAACTGCATATAAGACTATTTCTAGAATATCAACTATTCAGTAAATTGCAGGATTTTGTGAAATATTTCACTATTTATGTGACTTTCTAAAAGAAATCTTTGACAGAATTATTTTGTGAAATATGTCTCTATTCAGTTAGCAATTTTCAAAAAAGTCAACTTAATAGAACATATTTCAAAAAATCTTCGAATTTTGTCAACGATTCATTGTATAAAGTCACACAAATAGTTCCCAAAATCTTGCAATTTACTGAAATTTCAGAAAATTTCTAAAAGCTCAACTGGGTAGTAAAATAATTCGCAAAAGTAGAAATATCTTACAAATTTATGAAAAATCAAATGAATAGTCAAATATTTCACAAATCTTGCCATGCACTGAACAGTTGATTTTCTAGAAACAAAAGCAGAAATATCTTGTAAATTTCTAAAAAGCTAACTGAATACAGACATATTTCACAAAATCTTTTAATTCTGTCAACGATTTATTTTAGAAATTCACATAAATAGTGAAATATTTCACAAAAATCCTGCAATTTACTGAATAGTTGATATTCTAGAAATAGTCTTACAAATAGTTACAAATTTAAAAAAAAACCAAAGATTTCTCAAATTCTTTATAAAAATTTGATATATTTGCAAAATTCTAAAAAGTCAACCAAATGGTGAAATATTTCACATAAATAGTGAAATATTTCACAAAATCCTGCAATTTACTGAATAGTTGAAATTCTAGAAACAGTCTTACATTCAGTTAGAAATTTAAAAAATGCTAAGATTTCTCAAATTCTTTATAAAAATTTGATATATCTTTTAACATTATAAAAAGTCAACCAAATGATGAATATTTAACAAAATCTTGTCATGAACTGAACAGATGATTTTCTGGAAACAAAGGTAAGAATATCTTGCAAATTTCTAAAAAGCTAACTGAATAAAGACATATTTTACAAAATCTTCTAATTCTGTCAACGATTTCTTTTAGAAAGTCACATAAATAGTGAAATATTTCAGAAAATCCTGCAATTTACTCAATAGTTGATATTCTAGAAATAGTCTTACATGCAGTTACAAATTTAAAAAATTCAAAGATTTCACAAATTCTTTATAAAATTTGATATATCTTGCAAAATTCTAAAAAGTCAACCAAATGGTGAAATATTTCAAAATTCTTGTCATACACTAAACAGTTGGTTTTCCAGAAACAAAGTTAGGAATATCTTGCAAATTTCTAAAAAGTCAACTGAGTAGTGAAATGTTTCACAAAATCTTGAAAAATTACTGAGCAAAATTCTAAAAAGTCAACAAAATGGTGAAATATTTCACAAAATCTTGCAATGCACTATACAGTTGATTTTTCTAGAAACAAAAGTAGGAATATCTTGCAAATTTCTGAAAAGTCAACTGAGTAGTAAAATATCTATATTTCTATATTTCTAAAAAGCTAACTATAGAGACATATTTCACAACATCTTTTAATTTTGTCAACTATTTCTTTTAGAAAGGTACATAAATAGTGAAATATTTCAGAAAATCCTGCAATTTACTGAAAAGTTGATATTCTGGAAATAGTCCTTATATTCAGTTAAAAATTTAAAAAAATGCAAAGATTTCTCAAATTCTTTATAAAAATTTGATATATCTTGCAAAATTTTAAAAAGTCAACCAAATGATGAAATATTTCACAAAATCTTGTCATGCACTAAACATTTGATTTTCTAGAAACAAAAGTAGGAATATCTTGCAAATTTCTAAAAAGTCAACTGAGTAGTAAATATTCACAAAATCTTGAAAATTACTGAGCAGTTGTTTTTTATGACTTTTTCTAAAAAGTCAATGAATTGTGAAATATTCCACAAAATCCTCTAAATAGTGAAATATTTCACAAAATCTTGCAGCTGAACAGTTGATTTTCTAG
>NW_023995923.1:0-76895 GCF_015586225.1 Lucilia sericata
TGAAAAATACAAGAGCCACAGAATTCTCAATTTTTTTCTTATTTACATAAATATTTGTTATTGTTGTTGTTTACTTAAGAAAACAACAACAGTAACAAAAACACTTGTAGCTGAAGTAGAGTAGAGTGAATGAATACATGAATGTTTGTATGAATGAATACTATACTTACACGCGAAGATGTTTAATGATAATTGATGTGGATGTTGAGATGATGAAAAGGACATTTATAAGGAAGTCTGACAAGTGCCAAACATTCGAATAGAGAGAAAAAATTAAGCAGCCAAACAAATAAAAAGCAAACACACTTTTGAAAATAAACAGACACTGGCTTCATTCAGATTTTTGGCCATTGAAATCGAGTTTATTTGTAATTGTTATAAAAGTTATTATTGCTGGCTGTTGATGTGATGTGATGTGTCGTTGCTATTTATTATCCTTTGTATGTTTGCCTTCTTACAAGTGAGAGTTGTAAGTAATAAAGTGTGTACATTCCCACTATACTTGTAGTTGTTATACACTCACGGCTTCATATTGAGGAAGCCAACAATGTTTCCTGAAGTATTTTCAAGTACCTTGTTCATCATACATATGCATTGCAGTAAAATTTTTTTCCATTGTTGTCTTTAATACACTTGAAAAATTATTTACTAGATTTCGAGTGTTATTGTTGTTGTTGCAACAATGCTTTCTGTTTAAACAAGTGTTTTTATTTGTCACGGTTTCTGGTTGTCCTGTGATCGCACTGTTTGGCCAGCACTTGTACAAGTTTTTTTATTTTTTTCAAAGTTTAAAGTAAACTTCAACAGTTTCCCAGGCATAAATAAAATAATGTTCTGAGAACAGTGTATAAATTATACGCATGGTAGATACAACATACATATTTTTAATTCGTGTAGCAAAAATTTTATACTTGATGTAAAATCTCGCATTTATGTAAAATTGTAGATTATATGTAAAATTTTGTTAAAAATTATTCATTTTGTGTAAAATTATATATTTTGTGTAAAATTACACATTTTATGTGAAATTACACATTTTATGTAAAATTACACTTTTTGTAAATTTACACAATTTTTGTTAAATTAAGTATTTTGTGTAGAATTATAAATTATGTGCAATATTTAATATTTTATGTAATATTATTGTAATAATATTTTTTTTGTAAATTAAACTTTTTTGTAACATCTTACATTTGTTTTGAAATAACACATTTAAAAAATTTAAAAATTTTGTGTAAAGTTTTAAGTAAAATTTAACTTTGAGTAAATTTTAAGTAAAAATGTGTTAAACAAGTAAAATTTTAAACTTTGAGTAAAATTTTAAATGTTATGTAAAATTAAAATTTGTGTTAAATTACAAAATTTTGTGTTAAATTAAATATCGTGTAATTACAAATTTTGAGTAAAATTTCGTTTTTATATTTTGAGTAAAATTTGCAATTTTGTGTAAAATTATAAATTTTGTGTCAAATTACACATTTTGTGTTATATTACACATTTTGTGTGAAATTACACATTTTGTGTGAAATTACACATTTTGTGTGAAATTACAAATTTTGAGAAAACTTTCCTTTTTTACATTTTGAAAACAATTGTAAATTAAAAATTTTGTGTAAAATTACACATTTTGACTGAGTTAAAAAATTTTCAGTAAAATGTATTTTTTTTGACATTTTATGTAAAAATTTTAAAATTTGTGTAAATTACAAAATGTGGTCTAATAAATTTGTGTAAAATTATACATTTTGTGTAAAATTACAATTTGTTTAATTTGAAGTTTGTAAATTTACTTATACATGCATATTGTGTAAAATTTCAATGTCAGTGTAATGTTTAAAATTTTGTGTAATATTACAAATGTTGTGTAAAAACATATATTTTATACATTTATGTAAACTATCAACTTTTCTGTAAAATTACACATTTTGTGTTAAATAAAAGTGTGTTTTTAAAGTATAAGTAATGAAAAATATTAGAAATAGTTAAAAGTCCTGCTATCAATGATTACCCCTAATATATGCATTTACACATGTATGTATGTAAGAAAACCAAATCACCTTGCACAACGACGCATGGTTACAAAATTTTGCATACGTCAGTCAATGACAAGCGAATCAACATTTTTTGTGTTTGTTGTTTAGTAATGTTATAGTAATATTTTTCATAACTAAAACTTGTCGTTGTTGTTGTTGCATTTGTTTTTACTTTTCAGTTGGAGTAAAAATATTATTCAGAAATCTTTAGACAGGCTTCATTTACATATAAGAAGATGAATGTTGAAAGGAATTCATAATGTATTCATACATTTACCTGCATAAAAGCAGGAATTAACCTAATTTTTTACAACACCTCAAAACCAGTATCAAACTTGCTAACACTTCAATGTACATATGAAGAGGGGGGAAAAGGGGTGGTAAAAATGATTTTTCTTTTTTTAGTTTTGATAAAAGTCACAAAATTATTCACGTGGAAAATCCGTTGATCTGTGGCATCATCAAGAAAAATCAACAAATATCACAAACACACATGCTATTAGTGTTAGCAGTAGAAGAAAGAAACGTTTACGTTGCCATAGTCTTTCAGTTGTTGCAGTTGAATAAGACTACGTTGAAGTAGTTTAGTGTAGAATGACATTTCTTTTGCTGCATTTTTCTTCTTTTTCTGGGTTTATTAGTTTACTTATGGTTGAAAATTTCTTCTCGTATTTGCTTGTGTGTGCTTTTAATGGTTTCCCATAAAATTTAGACTGACGTAGCGTATGATACGCATTCACCTTTAGCTTTTATTGCTTCACATGCGAACGAATGAGTTTCTCATCTTAAATGGCTCACAGTTCAATAACCATAGCCACACTTATTCATTTCATCCATTCAACCATCCACCTTGTGTGTGTGTATGTGTGCTTGGTGTTTGAAAGCCCCAATGCCAAATATTTCTACCAAAAAATACCAAGAAATAATGTTGCATAGAAAGAATCTGAACCTGTCAAATATTCCAGCTATATGTTGTACTCTATACAAGTTTAATAGTAGTCTTTCTCTTACTTTAGATAAGTTTGCTATGCTATGTGTTTGTTTTTGTTGTTGTTGGTTTGAATAGAATGTCTGTTAGTTTCGACATGATTTTTCTGCATCATGGACCACATGATGCAAAACTAATTCGAAATTAATGTGAGTGTCGTGAGTACTCAAATAGAAATAAAGATAAAAACAACAACATCAACAATAACAATAACATCGACATCAATAGCAAACAACAAAACACTTAGGGTGAGTTTCCGTGCTGTTGTTGTTGTTTTTTATACTTCAAAGTTTTATAAGGGGTGAATTAACTGAAAACATTTACCACAAAACGGCAAAACAACAACAAAACACCAGAATTTCTGTCGAGAAACGTTTAAAACAAATAAGTTTAAACTTAAGTATCCAGGCGATTAAACAGTTTCAATTTTATTATAGCAACTGAACCAAAAAAACGTGTCTTTTGCGATAAAGGTTATTTCTGTGCAATAACCATTGTTCTAAGGAAAGAAAAACTATTAAAATTTTTTAAATTTTAAAAAATATGATTTATATTAATTACCTTACAATGTGTTTTTGGGAAAATGTTTTTAACATTTTGTGTAAAATTACACATTTCATGTAAAGTTGAACCTGTGTGTAAACTTAAACATTTGGCGCAATATTATGCAAAATTACACATTCTGTGTAAAATTACAAGTTTTACATAAAATTGTACACTTTTGTGTAAAATTACACATTTTGAGTAAAATTTAACATTTGTGTAAAAGTACATATTTTGTGTAAAAGTACACCTTTTGTTTAAAAGTACACATTTTGTTTTGTGGGTAATGTTCTAGTCTGTTAGTCCGTAGGTTGTGGGTCCGATTTCCACAGGCCTAACTAAGAACGAACGAAACTAACGAAGAACGAAGACGAACGAACGAACGAACGAAACGAACGAACGAACGAACGAACGAACGAACGAACGAACGAACGAAACGAACGAACGAACGAACGAACGAACGAACGAACGAAAAGAAACGAACGAACGAAACGAACGAACGAACGAAACGAACGAACGAACAAGAACGAACGAACGAACGAACGAACGAACGAACGAACGAACGAACGAAACGAACGAACGAACGAACGAACGAACGAAGACAACGAACGAACGAACGAACGAAAACGAACGAAACGAACGAACGAACGAACGAAGAAGAAACGAACGAACGAACGAACGAACGAACGAAAAAACGAACGAACGAACGAACGAACGAACGAAACGAACGAACGAACGAACGAACAAAAGAACGAACGAACGAACGAACGAACGAACAAGAACGAACGAGAACGAACGAACGAACGAACGAACGAAACGAACGAACGAACGAACGAACGAAAGAACGAACGAACGAACGAACGAACGAACGAACGAACGAACGAACGAACGAACAAACGAACGAACGAACGAACGAACGAACGAACGAAAAGAAGAACGAACGAACGAACGAACGAACGAACGAACAAGAACGAACGAACGAACGAAAACGAACGAACGAACGAACTAACTAACGAACGAACGAACGAACGAACGAACGAACGAAAAACTAACGAACGAAAACGAACGAACGAACGAACGAAACTAACTAACGAACTAACGAACTAACTAACTAACGAAAAACTAACTAACTAACTAACGAACTAACTAACAAAACTAACTAACTAACTAACGAACGAAACTAACTAATAACTAACTAACTAACTAAACTAACTAACTAACTAACTAACTAACTAACTAAACTAACTAACTAACGAACTAACTAACTAACTAACTAACTAACAACTAACTAACTAACAAAAACTAACTAACTAACAAACTAACTAAAAACTAACAATAACTAACTAACTAACTAACTAACTAACTAACTAATAACTAACTAACTAACTAACTAACTAACTACTAACTAACTAACTAAAACTAAAACAACTAATTGACTAACTAGTTGCAAACCAAAATTACATTAACGACAATATTACCAAAATCTTGGGGGTTCTTGAGCATTGCCTCCAAATCAAATTCTTTTAAAAAAATCACATTTGAACCTAAACATCTGGTATAATTATTGCACAACAATAATAATAACAAATAATTCATTTAAACATAATTTCCAAACAGTTAGCAATACCAACGTCTCTAGACAATTCAAGATGATAATAACAAAAATCTGGAATATTTTTCAAAAAAAAAAAAAAAAAAATAAAACAAAAAATTCCCAGAGTCTAGAAGAGATCCCGATGCTATAACCATATTTAACCTTCTCGCACTTGTAAAGGGGAGAAAAATTGTTATGACTCTTGAAAAGTTGTTAAACTAAATAATTTCTAGGAATCATTTATTTTATTTTTTTCTTACGCTTTCCTGTTGTGGATGTGAACAGTTGTTAAATTTAACAACCCAAGAGGCAGGAAGAATTGTGTTGAACAGAGAAACACTTGTTTGCCAACTTCCTAAAAACCAATAAATTACAAGTTTATGATACATAATCTAATCCACAACAGATGAGACTTTTGGTAGAAAAAAGAAATACTACAACTAGGTTGAAGGGGGAATGTCAGGGAAACACCCTTATTTTTTGCTAATATTTTTTATATTTTTTTTGGCGAAAACATACGCTTAAATATTGAGCTATTATTTATGTTGGTGTTTTGAAAAAGGGAAGCTAAATTTTGCCTTGTCTTAAAGCTTAAACTTTCCTGTGTTGGGGTATAAGACATGATGAATGATTGTTGGTTGTTGGAGTTCCCTGCTATTGCAACAATGACATGTCCAAATTTTTTTTTAGCGAAAACAAATCATCACTTTATATAAAATTGACATGACATAACTCCATATGTATGAGGAATTTCCCAAAGGTGATATCACTGTTCTTTTTTATCCCAGAGTGTTAGTATTGTCATTAACTTGTTGTGAATACCCCAAATTTTTCTAGACTTAGTCAAAAAATTTGGAAATTTGTAAAATTTTTAAGAAATTTTGCTTGTAAATAGTTAAGGGGTCTCTGCGCCACTTCTTCCTTATTTGTTAATATCTCAAGAAGTTATCTATCGTTTTGCCTAATTTTAAATATCTGGACTTTAAAGGCTTCAAGTAGTTTGATTTATTACTTAAAATCTTCAGCGATAATGGTTCAGGTTCCTGAGTGGTTTATGAACCCCTGGGGCTTTTAAAAGCTAAATATTATTGGCATGAGGAGAGTTGTACAATATCTGTCATTTATAAGATACCTTCAGACTATAAACTATCTAAATGTTAGGAACTTATATATTTAGACAAATAGTGGTCTATGAACCCCAGGGGCACCAAAAATTTATTTGAGTTTCTAACAATCTTAAAAAACTTTCGTATATAAAAAAAAGCTGTGACAAATTAATATGTCACCTTCAAAATCTGATAAATTAAAAATCAAAAGTTAGACAATTCATCAGGGAATTGCAAGAGTTCGGGGAAATGGAAAAGAGATCATTTTTATTACAATTAAGATTAATTGAATTTATTTTTTTTTAAATCGCTTATAGAATGTTATTTAAAACTCTTAATAAAACTTTCCCCTAAAATGTTTTGCCTTAGCGTTTCTTTAATTGACACAAAAGGGAGGAAATTGGACATTAAATATTGGAAAAACTAGCTAAACGTGTGTCAATTTTGCATACACTTTACCACACATACACACAGTCAATCATCAGACAGTTAGACGAAAGAAAGAGACAAACAGATTTTAAAGCAAATAATAAACGCAAAATTGAAAACGTGTGTCAATTTTCGAAATATGGTAAGAATGCAAACAGCAGACATACAAATCAAATTATTTAACAATTACAAACACTAGGAGAGAATGGTTGTCAGAAAATAAATACATACAACTAAGGAACGCGTGTTAAATGTCATGGTAAATGAAAAGGCGAGCGTCGAAAGTCTGTCTGTCCGTATGACTAGACAATATATATCTGCATTTGAAGTTTACTTAACGGCAGACACATGTCGGTTAAAACCAGGCAAATCCTTTTTAAAGTGGGGTTGCTGTTGACTGAACGATAAAGAGAGCGCTTTAAGTCTTGAATTGCCAGGACACGTGCATTTGCACATAAACCAAACTCACTTATTCACTTACTTAGAGGAATATTTTGAAAAAGATTTGTTAGTTGGAATACAATTTATGTTTTATTATTTTTAAATTAAAGAGAAAACTTAGACTGTGGCACACTGCCAAAAATTTATGGAAAGAAAGCATATTTGACAGGCGTTCCAGATTAGCTTAACATAATATTTCTTTGTATTTTTTTTTTGTTATTATTTAGCTACGAAACATTATGAGCTTGTTAAACAATTAGTAGGAAGAAATAATTTTTCAAATATTTTTCCCATACAAAAATTTTTTTTTTAAACATTTTTTCTTTTCTTTCGTTTCATTTAAGGTTCTTTAATGGGTTCAGCGAGCGAAGATGAAGACGATGATGATGATCCACCACATTTAAGGGGACCCCCTCTGGGTCTGGGTATGTTAGGACCAAATGGTCCAGACTCAGCAGGTGGACCATTGGGAGCATCAGATATTTCAGTACAAAGCATGAGCACCGACAGCAAAAACACGCATGACGATTCAGATCAGGTAAAATGGAAAAGAAAAAATACTCACACTCCATACTCAATAAGAAAAACATAAAAGATCATCATGATCATATTAATGTTGATGTTGCTGTTGATCGTTGCTAACTTTTTTTCATATGATTAATGATTATGGCTTAACAATTACCTTAACAAATTTTGAGGGGTTTTTATTTCAACAACATATTTTTATTGGTTTTGTTTTCGGTACGCTCTCTTGTAGGGTTCCTTAGATGGTGATCCTGATGCGAGAGGTGATTCTCAAGCGGAAAATAAAAGTCCTGACGATGCCAACGGTTCAAAAAGAAGGGGGCCTCGCACAACGATTAAGGCGAAACAATTGGAAGTTTTAAAAACAGCATTTAACCAAACACCGAAACCTACACGTCATATTCGTGAACAGTTGGCCAAAGAAACGGGGTTGCCCATGAGAGTAATACAGGTGAGTTAAGTTTTATAATGTAAGCTTTTGAATTGAAAAAGCTTTTAAGTTTTGAGTCGGAAAATTATGCGCAGAAACAATACTGGTTGTTTCAAAAGTTTTTTTCTAGTGTTAAAGCTACCAAAGGCTTCTTAAAAGCTTTACTTCATCTATTTTTTAAACTTTAAAAGCTTCTAATGTTCTAAACTATTAATGAAAGCTATAGCAATTGAAGAAAATTAATCAACTACTTTGAATCTTACTTTTAGCTTTTAAATGAACAAAGTTTAGTGAGAAAGCTATAATAGTTTTAAATCTTTACTCAAATAAGCTTTAAAGCGAAATTTAACTTACAAAATTGTTTAACCTTTATTTTAAGGGAAGCTTTAAAGCTTTTAGTTGATTCAAAAGCTTTTTTGTAGTGTTAATGCTACAAAAGACTTTTTAATCATAAAAACTTTAATCTAAACTTTGAAAAAGTTTTATTGAATTATTTAAAGCTTTACTTCATTTACTTCTTAAACTTTAAAAGCTTTCCAATGTTCTAAGATATTAATGAAAGCTATAACAATTGAGGAAAATTGATGAAATACTTTTAATCTTACTTTTAGCTTTTAAATAAACAGAGCTCAATGTGAAAGCTATATTAATTATTGACAAACTATTTCGTTTTAAAATCTTTACTAAAATAAGCTTTAAAACAAAATTATTTAACTTGAAAAGCTCTAAAGCTTTTAGTTGTTTCTAAGATCTTTTTTCTACTGTTAAAGCTACAAAAGACTTTTAAATCACAAAACCTTTAGTCTAAAATTTGTTTTTAAAACTTTAAAAGCTTTTAGCAGTTGGTAGATATGGTACTATTTAAGCAAAATACCAAACAGATCATTTAAATTATTTTATTTAAAAGCTTTTATTAATAAAGCTTTTTTAAGCTTTCAGAAAAAGCTTAAAAAGCTGCTTATATTATGATCACAACTGTATTTTAAACATGATAAAAAGAAAAGATTGCAAAAAAAGTCCTCTAATTGCTAAACATTTTTAGCTTAATTCAATCATAAACCTTTTTCCGGTATAGATATATTTAAAGCTTTAGATTAAATTACGCCCAATCACCTGTCTTTAGATCAACACACTTTAGATAAACACGTTAACGTTTCAATTTCATATTTTTTTAAACTCAAATTATATTTAAAATAATTTGATAAAAACTAAATAATTTTATATAAAAAAAACGAAATCGTTTAAAAAGAAAACAAAATTTAATGTTTAAAAACATGAATGAAGAGGACAGAGAATAAGAGCAAATGTAACGAACGGCCGCAGCACGTTAAACATGCCACAAACTCAGAGTCCATCTAATAGAGTTTTTTATACAGGCAAAAAGAAAACAGAAAATGAAAATAAGTGGAAAAATATAATTGGATCATAAGCTGGAAAAAGCATTCATGTTACATGGTGTTTCAGAATATTGAGGTAAACAAGCATCACACGGATGATGACTGACGGTGATGATGATGATATTGACTACTTGCAACAAGGTAGTTTCGAATAAATACTGCTGTTTGTTGGATATTTTAGCAATTTTCATTATTACTTTGTTTAAAAATGTTTCCATACAAAACAACCAGTGAACGCTGGTACGTGACAATTGACCATAAAATCAAAATATTTCCTACAATTGTTTGCACCAACGAAAGCAGCATAATTTTCCAAAATCATTATTAAAGTTTTTATATATAAAAAACACTTTTTTTTTAAATTATTAAATGTTGCTTTAAAATTTAAACTTTTTCCTTTTTTAAATCAAATGTTATTGATTTGTTGGGGTTCAACTTAAAGACATGATGCATTCATTCAATCATTAATTTTAACTTTTACTTGTTATAAGCTAAAATGTGTCTGTGTGTGTTTAAAACGCGTTATTTCTTGGTGTCAAATTTAGCCGTCGGCTTTTATTTACTCTTTCAACAGTTTAATAATATTGCCACCGATTGTTGCACATTCAATCTTACACTGCATCAAACACAAGGATGCAGGCTATATGTGCGTGTGTATTTAAGTTTAAATGCCTATTATTATTATTATTGTTGTTGTTGCGTTTTGGAAGGTGTCAATTTTCGGTTAAAGTGTGAACGTCAATAAATTTCTTGCCTTCTCATTCACTCTCTTGGTGTCTGTCTGTCTGCCATGGTATTTTAAGTTTATTGCACTGCACGTTATTTTATTGATTGATATAAATTGCTATAGGCTTGGAAAGCTCATTATTAAGTAGCACATTATTAAGAGCTTTTTATGCTAAACCTAAAGGTCTTGTATTAAACTTTTTATTGTTGTAAAACTTTTCCGCAAGTTTTTTGCAACGGTTTTGCTATAAAGTTCTAGTAAAGCTAATAGCTTTGGGGATTCCCAAGGCTTTATTGAAAAATTCTTCAATATTTTATATAGTTCACACTATAGTCTGTTTTATAGTCCAGACTATAGACTTTTCTATAGTCTATAGATTTTTCCATAACCAGACTTTTCTATAGTCCAGGCTGTAGAATGTTCTATAGTCCAGACTATAGACTGTTTTATAAGCCAGACTATAGACTGTTCTACAGTCCAGACTTTAAATTCTATAGTCCAAACTATATACTGTTCTATAGTCCAGACTATAGACTGCTCTATAGTCCAGACTATAGACTATATATAGTCCAAACTATATACTGTTCCATAATCCAGACTATAGACTGTTCTATAGTCCAAACTATATACTGTTCTATAGTCTAGACTATAGACTGTTCTATAGTCCAGACTTTAGACAGTTCTATAGTCCAGACTATGGACAGTTCTATAGTTCAGACTATAGACTGTTCTATAGTACAGACCATTGACTTTTACTAATTTTTACAAATCGTGTCCAAATTTTGAATAGAAGATATCCAGCTATTTTTTATTGGTTCTCGTAATACTATGTCACCAAATTTTATTTGAATTATGACCACATAATCATTGATTATTTTAATATTAATTAGTTTCAAATTTAATGCTCAAATTTTTATAGATTTTTTGTTACAGATACATAATTTACATTATACCAAAAAACTAGATTTTTTTAAACGGCTAAAATAAACTTTTATTTTCTTCAGTTTTAAAAAAAACGAAATAAACCAAATATTTTATGTATTTCTAACGTCTAGAGTGGGCGTTTCTGCAATTAAATTATCTGCCGGTTTTTTAAGGGAATTTATTTTTCTTCTTCATCAATTATGCAAAAATAAAAACTAAAATTCAGTTGAATTTAGGAGTTGTAGACGTTTAGAGTCGTTAAGACAACTTCCGTTTTAGAGCATTTCAAAAATAAAAAAAGGTTGGTTTCATTTTTTTTTTCGAAAATCATTCAAGCTTAACAAAAAGACTAAAGACTGTCTAGAGTTGAAAAAGAAGCTTGCTTATGAATATTTATTTATTATTGATGAAAGCTTAAGATGCAACAACAGCCAACAATAACAACTGTGGCTTAAAATGTTAAAAAAATATTTTTTTTTGTGAAGTTTAAACGATTTATGCGTTTTTTATGCAGATAAAAAATTATTTTAAAATATAAAATATAAAAATTTTCTTTACTGAGTAGAGCAAAAATTTTCTTTAAAAAATTGCTTAAGATTATTTTGTACATTTTATGGAATCTAGGCCTTTTTAGTTTATACCTTTTTGTTTAAGTGTAGAAATTTAACTGCGTGAGTTTTTTTATGTTATTTTCTTTTTTAGTAGTAGAAAATTATTCTCTTTGACTGTAACTGACAACTTCAGCCACATTTGTCAGTTACGGTTGACCACAACCACTGACTTGTGTGCATTAAATATTTTCTGGTTGTTGTTATTTTTTTTCTGTTGTTAATGGTTTGCCATTCATACGGGCTTTTTGTAGGGGTTTTCAATATTTACTTTTGTTTTAATCAAAATCTTTTTACAATTTGATAATGTTTTCTCCAAAAGAGGACTTCCTTGGAAGTAGAAAAGTAATGAAATTGAGAATTCTAAATTTTATTTTTAAACCTCTGCTTATGTAGTCCATACTATAGGCTGGTCTAGTCTATATAGTCCAGTGCAAACTATAAACTGATCTATAGTCCAGAATAGAGACTGTTCTATAGTCCAGACTAGAGGCTGTTATATATTCCACGCTGTAGACTGTTCTATAGTCCAGACTATAGACTGTTCTATAGTCCAGACTATAGACTGTTCTATAGTCCAGACTATAGACTGTTCTATAGTTCAGACTATAGACTGTTCTATAGTCAAGACTATAGACTGTTCTATAGTCCAGACTATAGGCTGTTCTATAGTCCATACTATAGGCTGTTCTATAGTCCATACTATAGGCTGTTCTATAGTCCATACTATAGACTGTTCTATAGTCCAGACTATAGACTCTATTGCTCTATTTGGAACAATAACTTCTACAACTATAAACTTTTACTTAAAAAGAACTTAGTTGCCATATGGATGAGGTTGCCCCAATGTGCAGTTTTCTGTATCAATACATTGGTTTCAAATTGAAAGTTTTAATATTTTATATTAATGAACTACTTTTTAAAACTAAGTTCAAATCCACTTTAAGCTTCGAAAACTTTGACCCATTGTGCAGGCTTTTGTATTTCTATTTGTTAGCAACTGAAATAAAATTTTTAAAGCTTAACCTTTGCTTTAGGGATAAACCTAATTTGAAGGAGATAATATTAAAAAATTCGTAGTTCAATAAGTTTAAACATTTACTTAGAAATAGCTTAGTTGCCAAATGGATTAAGTCACAAAAACAAAAATTACAAAAAAAGATAATTTTAAATTTATTGCACAAATAAAATCTGTTATTAAGTGATTCTTTCATTATTTTTTTGAACTAAAATAGTTAAAAGTGAAGTTAGTTGATTTGGTGTATTAGGTCTTTTTATTGAAATGTTTAAATATATAGAACTTTCAAATTATTTAAGCTATTTCTTTGATATTTGTTGTGTTAATAAATCATAAATTAAGCTTTGAAAATATGGTCAAAAAAGCATTAAAATTTCAACATACAGGTCGCTACAGTGGGTCAAAGTTGAAACTGTTTTCTTGAATTTGTTAAAAAAAAATCCTGTTTAAAACTCGTCTGAGTTGACTTCTTTAAACTAATATGCCAAAAAGAACACAACTAACAAACAGCCAGCAATGTAGAGAAGAGCCAACAACAGCAATGTTGTATTAAAAAACCGCCAACTAAATAGTTATACGGTTGACCACAAAATACAAAACCAACATGAATGTTCATTCAGTCAAATACACACAGAAAATAAAACTAAAAAAAATTAAGCAATTTCTACCTCTTGAAATAAACACAAATAATAAAGAAAAAAAAATAACCCAAATCTTTTTAAAAAAATAAAAGATTTTGTGACAAGTGGCCAGTCACATTTGGAAAAACAACTTAATCCATAATACAAAACAGACAGACGGACAGACAAAACCTCACCCACATCATTATCCGCATCCTCAGCTTCATTTACAAACATTAACAATTCACTACACAAAAAAAAATTATAACAAAAATTCCATGAATCATTTGAAGTACATTAAGTAACAAAAAAAAAACAGAAAAAATTGGTCATACTTGAAAATCATCATACACAGGAGCGGCAAAACTTTATCACTCAAAGAATTTTGAACTGGAAAAAAAAACGAATTGATATTTTTATTATTGCCATTCGATACACTTGTAGCAGCAGCAAACAGCTCTATGAAATTGTGAGTGAAACAAATTCTTTTTGACAGCAGCGACAACACTTTCAATACAATTCAATACACATATTTTCGTATTATCGAGGGAACTTTAGAACATCTGTAGTTTGTGACACATACTCAACACCTTTTTTTTGTTTCTTTTGGTTTTTGAACTAAACCGAAAAGTGGAAGCGATAACAACAACAAAAACAATAACTAAAATAAAGACATCATCAATGTCATCTTTAACGGGGGGATAATGACAGATTGTTGACACTTTTGAGTATTTTTTTAGAGCATTCTTAACAATGTCATTTCATATGTATTTGGTATATTTACTTTAATTTCAAGAATTTTCTGTTTTATTTATAAATAAATTCCTTTTTTTTAGTTTTAAACTCTTTTTTGTTTCACTGTGTGTTTTTTTTCAACCTCCAAAATACCGCCGCTTGACTGACTAAAATGTTCATTTTAATATTTTTAAATCACCTCTTTTAAGGGCTAAATGTCAGCTTTACATGTGCTGCAAAAAAGATGTTGCAATGTTGAGCTTACTGAGCTGTGCAAAATTTTGTTTGTTGTTCATTCCCCAAAGTTGTACAATGTTGAAGGATTAAGAATCCGCTAAGAGAAGTTTTAAAATTCTTTATGGTTAAAAATCCGTTAAATGTATAGTAAGGGGGAATTAAGGGGACTTAAATAAAACCAGTTTATATTAAACTAAACTTTTATTAATTATACTTCAGTTTAACTTTGACCCATTGTGCTGTTAGCTATGCTCACAAATTAAAATGTTTTAGATATAATTATGAAAGCTTAACTTCCTCTCTATTGTAAAGCCAAAATTGAAACAGATCAGGCTGAAAGTTTTAAAGTTATAAAAGTTTAAATATTTGCAAAAAAGCTCAAAATTGTCAAATAAATGAAGTCGTAAAATAGTAAAACTAATTTGAGAAAAGCTTTTAGACTCTCTTTTTCTTTAACTTTGAACCACTGTGCATCTAACTGTGCTTAAATTTGTTAATATTTAAACAAATAAAAAATCGAATGTATTGAAGTAGTATATATGTATTTAGAAACGGTTTTTATTTGTAAAAGTTATAAGCTCGAGTGAAATCTTTAAAATGTTTAACTTTGAACCACTGTGCAGCTATGTATTTTTAATTTTCTTATTGGTTTATTTATATTATTTTAAAAGCTCAACAACTGCTCTCTTGTTAAACTGAAATTGTAAAAGCTAAACCAAGTACCAAATACTCAATTCAAATACAGATTCATTAAGCTCAAAAAAGCTTATTAAAGCTTTTTTATGGGTCAAAGTGATCTTATAATGTACTTATTTTGAGAATTTTCAAGTTTGTTTAAAGCTCAAATGCATATTTGATTCGGAATAAAAATAACATTGATTTAAGAATGTAAACGAATGCATTAATCCCATAATGGGCTTAATTTGAGCTCAATTCGTGCTTGATTTCAGAAGACAAAACATTTCAGCAAAAAAGTTAATTACTAAAAGATAGAAAAACGGAACCTATGAAGCTACGCAAAAAGGTGAGATCTTCGTGTACCAAAGAGCTAAGGCGCGAAAAAGCTTTACACGAGCAGCGTCTTCATGCAAAGGTTGTTGTTCCTGCTCCCCGGGGCAAAAGAGTAAATTTCGATTCTTTTGATGGATGGATTCAACAACCCGATTGATAAAGCTAACCTTTTAGCTGAACTATTCGCAAACAACTATCGTTTTCCCGGAAACCACTGCCCGAACTGGAAAGATTATCAGTAACTATGCCTTAAATATTATTTTGAACTCGTGCAGTTAAAAGGGTTTTAACGAATCTCAACGCCAGATGGCATTTCAGCACAAGTCTTGAAGCTTTCATAGAATTCATTCTACAGGATACCTACTAGCTTTTCTATAGGAAATATGGTGCAGTTGTATTCACCATTTTGGCGAAAGTAAGGTGGTGGCTCTTGTTATCTCCAAAGCGTTTCATAGGGTATGGCATGGTGCATTTTTATCAAAACTTATTGCTTTTGATGTCGCACAGTGGTATAGGAAAAAAAAAAGAGGGAAATAATTCGGTAACTTCTAAACGGTTAATCCGATTTTAATGAAATTTGGTGTGCACAAAGAGGAGGTGTTGTCGAGTTTAGGTTTTGAATTTGGACCTTATAGGCCAACCAGGGGCCCGGCGGGGGGTCCTCAAATTAGGACACCTCGGCTATGTTAAATTTTTAAAACGATCCTATTTCTTCATTTGAGTTCCGATTTAAAAAAAATTTCGTATATAGAATCTCCTCATCGAGCACTATAAAAAATGTCGTCGTAGCAGTAAATTATCTCTTATAGTTTAGGAGATATTCGCATTTGAATATTAAAATTTTAAAATTTTTACCGTCCTTACTTTAGTTTTTTTGATAATAGCAGGTCCAAATATTTCCGATTTTCGCCATTTTTTTTATTTGCTTAACAACAAGTTTATATACCAAGCAGTGAAAGAATTATGTAAAAATCATGACTGAGTCCAAAGTTATAGGCATTTAAATTTAAAAAAATAAAAAAAGGCGATTTTTTGTCATTTTTTTGGGAAAAAAGTATCTTTTTCTTTTTAAGTTATCTAAAAAGTTTCTAAGAAGATGTATATAGAATTTATACTTTTTGGAAAGCTGACTTTACATAAAATACGATAAATGAAACAAAACCTAAACATTTTTGATACCGAGGGGACCAGGTCCATCCAAAAAAACCCTATTTTTTATGGAAAATTAAATTTTGAGCAAAAATTCTCAAATCGCATAGTCGATATCAAATTATAGTGACCTGTTTTATATGACCCAATAAGTTCTTAATCATTTTGTAACGGGTTTCGATAACCCCGCCCCTGGTATGGATATAATAGGCAAAAAACCAAAAAATCCCATTTTTGGGATTTTTTAAAACTTTTTTGGGAATTCCGGGATTTCTAATAAGAAAATTCGAAATTTTTATTTAATTTTGGATTTTGAGTAAAAAAATCTACCTAACTGTAAAATTTCATCAAAAAATATTCATAAATAAAATTTTTATTGCAATTTGAAAAATTTGTATCTTCGCAAAAACTGAATAAAAAACATTTTTTAATTTTTTTTAAAAAAAGTATTCCGCGAATTTTTTAATTTTCAAAAATTATATACAGTTTTGAAAAATAGACAAAATTACCTTTCCATTGATATATAACATGCCTACCTAATGTTTTTTAAGTGACAAATTAATTAGGGAAAACTCAACATCTTTTAGAAAATTTGCCTAGCACTATTATTTTCATCCATAAGGTTAACTCTTAAATTTGTTACATATATGGATGAAAATAATAGTGCTAGGTAAATTTTCTAAAAGATGTTGAGTTTTCCCTAATTAATTTGTCACTTAAAAAACATTAGGTAGGCATGTTATATATCAATGGAAAGGTAATTTTGTCTATTTTTCAAAACTGTATATAATTTTTGAAAATTAAAAAATTCGCGGAATACTTTTTTAAAAAAAAATTAAAAAATGTTTTTTATTCAGTTTTTGCGAAGATACAAATTTTTCAAATTGCAATAAAAATTTTATTTATGAATATTTTTTGATGAAATTTTACAGTTAGGTAGATTTTTTTACTCAAAATCCAAAATTAAATAAAAATTTCGAATTTTCTTATTAGAAATCCCGGAATTCCCAAAAAAGTTTTAAAAAATCCCAAAAATGGGATTTTTTGGTTTTTTGCCTATTATATCCATACCAGGGGCGGGGTTATCGAAACCCGTTACAAAATGATTAAGAACTTATTGGGTCATATAAAACAGGTCACTATAATTTGATATCGACTATGCGATTTGAGAATTTTTGCTCAAAATTTAATTTTCCATAAAAAATAGGGTTTTTTTGGATGGACCTGGTCCCCTCGGTATCAAAAATTTTTAGGTTTTGTTTCATTTATCGTATTTTATGTAAAGTCAGCTTTCCAAAAAGTATAAATTCTATATACATCTTCTTAGAAACTTTTTAGATAACTTAAAAAGAAAAAGATACTTTTTTCCCAAAAAAATGACAAAAAATCGCCTTTTTTTAATTTTTTAAATTTAAATGCCTATAACTTTGGACTCAGTCATGATTTTTACATAATTCTTTCACTGCTTGGTATATAAACTTGTTGTTAAGCAAATAAAAAAAAATGGCGAAAATCGGAAATATTTGGACCTGCTATTATCAAAAAAACTAAAGTAAGGACGGTAAAAATTTTAAAATTTTAATATTCAAATGCGAATATCTCCTAAACTATAAGAGATAATTTACTGCTACGACGACATTTTTTATAGTGCTCGATGAGGAGATTCTATATACGAAATTTTTTTTAAATCGGAACTCAAATGAAGAAATAGAATCGTTTTAAAAATTTAACATAGCCGAGGTGTCCTAATTTGAGGACCCCCCGCCGGGCCCCTGGTTGGCCTATAAGGTCCAAATTCAAAACCTAAACTCGACAACACCTCCTCTTTGTGCACACCAAATTTCATTAAAATCGGATTAACCGTTTAGAAGTTACCGAATTATTTCCCTCTTTTTTTTTCCTATACCACTGTGTGTCGGTAATTACTTCTCGAGACTTTTCAGAGATCGCGACTTGTTACAGATGACCTAACAACAATCTCTGAAAGGGAACTTGCGAATAGAGTCGACCTCAATGACCGCAAGACTCAATATTGTGTTTTAACGCACAAAAGTATGTCAGATCATGTTGGGCATGGTGTAAATATTAAGGAATCAGAAGCTCTTGACGTTCTTGGCATTAGAATACAGTGTGCACAGAAAAAACTGAAAATGTGTTTTAATTATCAAATTTATTGTAACAAGCAAGTTTTGCACCTATCAACAAAATGATGATATCAATTATGAAATTTGTAAAAAAATATTTTTTTTCAATTAAAGAAATAATCAAAACAATTAACATCAGTAATTAAATTCAAATCTTAAAATTAGTTAATTCATTAATTGGATAAATTAAATATTTAATGAAATAAAACTTACATTTGAATTATTTTATTAATCAAATGAATTGAACAGTTTGGTTAAAAATGTATTAAAAATCAATTAAGTCGATGATTGAAACAATCAAAGCATTAATTGAATGCTTACAACATTAAAGGATTACTTTACCTTTAACAATGCGTTAAGCACTATCAAAAATATCTCTTTATTGTCACATTTGAGCAAATAAAGTGATTTATAAATTTTAAAATATTTATGAAACTTTAACTTCTTATGCCTAAAATATTATTGACTATTCGAGAATTATAAACATTCTTTCCATTATAAATAATGAAATTATTTAAATAAGATATCAAAACAAAAAACCAAAATAAAAAAGTAGGCTGGAAAAACTTTTTCAGCCAATTAAAAAATTTATTGATTCAATTAAAAGTTAAATCAAATTTGTATACTTAGGATCAAAACAATGAGATAATTATGACAATTAAAAAATTGTTTAAATAAAAGTCAAATAAAGAGAAAAACATGTTAATTGAAAATAAACTACCGATAATTTTTTCTGTGTGATGTCCGCTGTACTGAACATATTTTTCAAGTGTTGAAAAAGCATTCAAGTGTCTCGGTTTTATAAAACAATGTAAGAGATACTGCACTCCATCTTATCTCCTTACTATTTACACCACTTATATTCGACCAAAATTGGAATACAACTCCCATGTTTGGGCCGATACCTCAAAGTCTATTTTATATCTATACATATGTATGTATCTTTAATAGATTACGAACTGTATAGGTGTTTTTCATACCAAAGCTGGATTTTTTTCAAAGTTAAAAGTTTCCAGACTGTCTAGAGATCTGATATAGGTTTAAAACGGGGTAAGACCAACCAGATAAACTTTAGCCTAAAGCTTACATTATAAAAGCTTCTCCATTAGTGAATCAAAAATGTAATTGAACTGGGGCCAAAGCTTGAAAAACTCCAAACAAAAACGTAGCAAATTTTTCTCTAAGAAAATATGATTTGTCTGATATATTTATAGGTTAACACAACTATATCTGAAAAATTGACATAATATACATACATATTTAATAGACTTAAAAGTCTTCTTTAGGTTGCCTCTACTAACAACCATCCATCATGTCGTAACTTCTGTGCGTTAATTTAAAACTGTAACAAACCCTAGAAGAAAAAAAAAAATAGCGGATGCTCAGCTCAACATGTCTGGCGACATTTAAGCTTTTAAATTGATAACAAATAAATAATTTTTTTTTTATTCAAAAAAATAATTTTATCTTGAAATACAAATCTTGTACAGGGTTTTAATGTTTATAAACAAACAACAATAATAAAAAAATCACAAAAAAAAATTAACAAAATAAACAACATTTTGAAAACGCCTGCTTAAAAATTTTATGCTTCAACAGAGTTTTTAAGGCTGGTGGTTGTAGTTGCTGTTGTTGTTGGTGTTTTAAGCCATACTTTACATAGGTTTATTTTACTATCTTGACTTGGCTGAAAGATAAGCTGGCTTAAAAAGAATATTTGTAATAACAACAAACTTAAAAAAAACACACAACCAAATAACTGGTGACAACAACAATGAAAAGTTGGCGACATCTTAATGACAACAGCAATAACAACAATAACAACAATAACTACTTGAACGACTAATATTAAAATTTATATCTTTTTAATTTTTGTTTTGTAGTAGTAGAGTTTAATATGTTAACGTATCTTTTAATATTTAATACCAAAGACGATGTCTTTATTTTTTTGGATTTCTTATACATTTCTGTTGTTTAATAAATGAATTTGATTTTATTAATTTTATTTTTTTGCTTTTAATTTCTCTGTTGTTGTTATTTTCTGCTGCTTTAATGGCAAAAGGAAAGGGAAACCGCGGGCTGTTGGTTATTTACGAGTGCATGATGGCGCCAAGCTGAGCAATATTTCAACGTACCATTTAAGCTTTGAATAATAAGTGCCATAAATGGAGCAACAGCAAAGAAATCTCTTAAATATATGAATTTATTTCTGTTTTCTGTTTTTGAATTATGTTAATTCTTTATATATATTTCTTTCGGTTTTTTGTTTCATTAGAAAAACTAAAAGGAAATTAGTCATGGACATAAACGAAAATTAACCAATTTTTATTTATAAATAAAAAATTATCAAGTCTTGTTTTTATGATTAATATCTTTAAGATACAAATGATTTGTTATGAATTCAAGCATACAATTAATCATTTGATATTTATGCAGAAAAATAAATAAGAAGAAAACATATGTTCGGTTAAGTGTTGTAAAGAAGCTGGGAAAAATAAGCTTTTTTAAGTTTTTTTCTTGCTGAAAGTTTTTATCAAATCACCTGTTTTGCTGTGAAAATAATTGAAAAGAAAAAAAAAATAAAGAAATACCTTTAAAGAAAGCTTTAAATAAACTTATTTGCTGAATTGTTCTGAATTCTGTAATTATGTCCAAATCGAGTCCATTTTGGTATTAGTTTAATCTTATACATTCTTAAATCAAGCTTATTTTAAACTTAAATCAAGTATGCTTTTGAGCTTAAATAAAACCGAAAATTCTCAAAATAATCGAGCTCAAATAAAGTTCATTTTGGTATTAATTTAAACTTCTACATTCTTAAATCAAGCTTGAAACATATTTAAGATATGAGGCGGCGCTTACAGCCGAACGTCTCTTTACTTTAGGCGAACTGGCCAAAAGTGGTTATAGGACACGTCATCAATGTATACTGGAAGGTTATACACAATCATCGGACGTGCCTGATCGCATACCAAACACAGAATATGTCGGAAACTTTGAAACGCTGATCCCAGATAGAATGTCTTAGTCAAGCGGAACATTAGATCCAATACCAGTAGGAATCCGGTGTTATACGGATGGCTCTAAATTGGGGGATAAAGTGGTACTGGGGTTGTATATTGAAGACCCAGAAACAGAAATATACCACCGTTTACCTAATCATAACACAAGCTTCCAGGTAGAAGTACGACCAATAACGGAATGTGTTAATTGGATTAGAATAAATATGGCGCCCACGGCCCTTAATATGTATATTCACCGACAGCCATTAGGGCGATATCAGGTGATAGAATTAAATCTAAGACCGTATTGGATTGTAAGAAAGCTTTAACTGAATACTCTCCCAGAGGTAAGGTTTACATCATATGGGTACCAGGACACTCGGCAGTAGTCGGCAACGAAAGGGCGAATGTAATAGCTTTAAAGGGAAGTAAGCTCGAGGTAGTTAACCTGACGAACGCAAAACCATTCGACGCAACAAAAGCTGAATTAAAAATATGGGTTAGAGAATCCCATAAGGCCTCTTGGAATAATGAAACGGTGGCTAGAACCACATAGATCCTATGGGGTGACCCTGATGAGAACAAGACGAGAAATCTCCTCAAAATTAGCAAGTCTGAAGTTAGTATGATGGTACGTATTTTAAGTGAACACACAGGATTACGAGCACTTTCTTTGCCACTGTCAAGCATTCGTCGAAGTTAGATCCAAGTATCTTGGAAGTGATGTTATTCCGGAAATAACATTCCTGACTAAACTAAAATTGTTAGGAATTACGTCCAGGAAACTGAGTTTCTGAACACTGAAAATATATTAATCTTATTTGCTGAACTGTTCTGAATTCTGTAATTATGTTCGAATCGGGCTCAAATCAAGTCTATTTTGGTATTAATTTAATCTTTCGCATTCTTAAATCCAGCTTATTTTTAACTCAAATCAAGTATGCTTTTGAGTTTAAATATATGCCAAACTTTGACTTAAAAAAAGCTTGATTCAAGTATTTTGTACATAAGTTAGGTTAGGTTGATACATCTATAAATATTACATCAAATCCAAAGAAATACGCCTAGGCCACTATCGGGCCTGTTGAGCGCTCCTTATTTTGTACTTGAGTGTACCCAGGTTAAAAACTTCCAAAGCTTTGAAACTAGTTAAACAAAATACCATTCCAGAAAAAAGCTTTCGGGTTTTTTAGAAATGTTATAAAACTTGGAAATAAACTTTTACAAAGAAGCTTAAAACCCAAAAGCCATAGATCTTTTATGTCATAACTTGCACTAATCGTTAAGACTCCTCTCTTTTTTTTAGCAAACAAAATTTAAGTTTAACTTATAAAACTTTCAAAGTTAAAAGTTGTTGAAAAACAACTCACTAAAGTGCTATTATCTTGTTGCAAATTTTGAGCGTTTATTGAAAATTATAGGTTTCAATACCGCCTTAAAGGAAGGACTTGTTAAATTTTTTTTTCTTTTGCAAATAATTGAGGCGCTCTAATGTTTGTTCCAACAACCAAAAGGACCTAAAGAAATAAAAAACCCACAAAACATTTGCCTATAATTAGGGTGTTTATGTTAGTTTTTTTTTCATAAACCGCTTTTAGGCATCATCATTTGAATCGGTTCAATTTGGTGGCTTCAAATTATGGCAAATTATTTTAAATGACGACACTCATATATATGATCATCATATTCAACATTCAAAAGGGCGTTTTATATAGGGAGTTTTCAACAAAGGGGCCATGTGTTGATTAGGCTGCCTTAAGCTATAACGAAGAAGAAGAAGTAAAATATATACTTCAAATGAAATTATAACCTATAATTTAGCATTTAAGTGTGTATATTTTCGGGATAAATGTTTTGGCAGAAATGTGTTTAAAAGGAAATGTGTCACGTTTAAGGTGCCATAAAGGAAGCAGGAAAACATCTCTACTTAATTGATGTAATTTTGATCCTTTTTTAATGGTTTATATGATTAACCTCAAAGTTCAGCATAAAAAGAACTTACTGAGAAGTAAATATAACCACACATCTAAATAATATTTTATTGTGATTACTTCTCTCTTAAAAGGAAGTTGTAATAGCCATAAAAGATAGATCTGATGTTCCATAAAAACTATCTGTCAATTTTTTGCAATGATCCTTAATAAAAGTCATAAAAATTGATGTTAAAAAAACTCTGTTACAAAATTATTTTTAATAAAGAATTGATTCTATTATAAATTTATTTTATAATAATTTTTCTAAACAATTTTTATATGATTGTTATTTTCATAAAACGATCATCATCTTTATTTATGCTCAGCAGCAGCAGCAAGAACATAAATACAATCGTTTAAAATACAACTTTGTTGTAGTCAACTTGTTTGAAGTTCATGTTTGTTGTTGAAAAAGATCATGTTGATCAGTACGGTATGTTTTTTTCAGTTCTTAACTTTATAGTAGTAGTTCCGCCTATTACATGTACAGATCAACTGAATATATATTTTTTTGCTTCTTCTGTTTTTTTTTTTGTTTGTTTGATCGTTGTTCAATGTTTTTACTTGAATTGGCCATTATATTGATGATACTTAATGTTTAAATTGTAGTAAATTTTTTTAAATTTTATACATTTTTTATGTTTTTAGCTTTTTCTCTGCAGAAAAAAATAGTAGTTCTTTGCTTTATAATGATTATTATTATTATTCATGTACGATTATGGTAGCAATTTTAAAATAAAATTATTGAACATTTTAAAGTTTGAATGTAAAGTTTAAAGAAATTATTCTGAAAACAATGAGGTAATTGTTGTAGTATGAATGAATCCTAAGAGTCATGAATCCTAAGTTTCTAAACCCAAATTCCTTATATTTATCATTTCTCTGGAAGTTTTTTATCCCTATAACTTTTCCTCTCAAATTAATTTTTACCGTATATTTTATAGTGAAATTTTCTATTAATTACCCCCAAAAAGGAACTAATTGTTGCTTATTTTTGTGAAATTATTGCTGCCAATTATTAATGTAAATTCGTTAAAAATTCATCATAGAAATTTTGTTTTTCTTTATATTTGATTTTGTATAAAAATTAAAGAGTTTTTTTGCATGCAGATTATTTACAGCCTTTCTCTTTTAGTTAAACAATTTTATGCATTCAAATTAAATAAATCCAACAGATGGGAATTAAAGCTGTAGAAGAAGCAAATGTACTAATACACTGAGTAACAAAAGTAAATAGGTCATTTAGTAAACATATGTGAAAGTTAACATAATGCAGAAGGCAAGCATTAAACTATAGTCTGGACTATAGACAACACTATAATCTGTACAATTGACAATACTATAGTCTGAACTATAGATTAGACTTTAGTCTGGACTTTGAATAGGTTATGGTCTGCACTATAGACTATAGTATGTACTATAGACTAGACTATAGTCAGAACTTAAGACTAGATTATAGTCTGGACTATACACTAGACTAAATACTAGACTACATACTGGACCATAGACTGCAGTCTGGACTATAGATTAGACTATAAACTGTATTTTAGACTAGAGTAGATTATGGTCCACACTATAGACTATAGTATGCACTATAGACTAGACTGTAGTCAGGACTATACACTAGACTAAAGACTAGACTATAGTCTGGACTATGCACTAAACTAAAGACTAGATTATATACTGGACCATAGACTGCAGTCTGGACTATAGACTAGACTACAGTCTGGACTATATAATAGTCTGGACTAAATAGCTTAGACTTTAGTCTAAACTTTAAACTAGACTACATTATGGTCTGGACTATAGGTTAGACTATAGTCTGGACTATAGATTAGACTATAGTCTGGACTATAGACTAGAATATAGTCTGGACTATAGACTAGAATATAGTCTGGACTATAGACTAGAATATAGTATGGACTACACTATAGTCTCGACTATAGACTAGCCTATAGTCTGGACTATAGAATATAGAATAGATTATAGACTAGACTATAGTCTGGAATATAGAATAGACTATAGTTTGGACTATAGACTAGACTACAGTCTGGACTATATACTACACTATAGTCTCGAATATACACTAGACTATAGCCTGGACTATATACTAGAACAGAGTCTGGACTATAGACAACAGTCTGGACTATATACTATAGTCTATAATATACACTAGGCTATAGACTGGACTATAGTCTGGACTATAGACTGTACTATAGTTCGGACTATAGTCCAGACCATAATCCACTATAGACTGTACTATAGTTCGGACTATAGTCTAGTCCAGTCTATAGATTAGACTTTGCTCCAGACTATTGACTAGGCCGTAGTTATGACTATTAACAAGAATATAATCATGACTATAAACTCTAATTTTGACTGTAGACTATTGACCAGACTATAGTTTGGACTATAGACTAGACTATAGTCTGTATTATAGACTATTTTATAGTCTGATATTAAGGGTAGAGTATAGTCCGGTTTATATTATATATATTAGTCTGAAATATAGACAAAACTACAGTCTGGACTGCTGACCGGACTATAATCCTGACTATAGTCGTGCCTATAGTCTTGACAATATACTATACTATAGTCTGGACTGTACAAGAGACTATAGCGCAGACTATATACCGAATTTTAAGCAGGACTATTGCCTTGACTATAATCTCCACTGGTAACTACATTCTTGACTACAGACTAGACTTTACTAAAAACTTCGAAAATATTCAATTTGAAATAGAAGATGTGAGATTCCCTAAGATCAGTTTGCCGATTATATATATTCTATAATTTTTTTTGTTAAAAAATTTTTGTTTTTTTCCGCAAAAAATATTGAAACTTTAATATCAATCATGACTTTTATTAAACTTGCATAGTAGATACTATAATTCTAACGAAGTTTTTTTGTTATTAAAAACAAAATAAGTAATTTTTATAGTAGTTATTGCTGTTATTATCTTTTTAAGATTCTTGTAAAAAAAAATGTAGTAAATTTTGTTGCTGTTTTTTTTCCAAAACTAATTAACTTTAATCGAAATTTGTTGAGCTGTGTTTTTTTCCAATTTTTATAGTCAGTAGAAAATATTTACGTTGAAAATTAGAAATGATTTTGCGGTTTAAGTTATAAACTGAAAAACAGCAGCAATAACAAAAAATTATTTGTTTACGGCAAACAACAGCACAACAAAAACATCAGTCATCAGTTGGAATACACTCGACAGTGAAGAAAAGATAAAGTAACAATGGAAATAATTTCAGAATGACTTGTAATTTGTCTTTTGTGGTACATCATCGTATACATTTCATGACTATTTCCAAAGTCACGCCTTTTGCGGGCGGTTGGTCGTTTAAATTTAACTTTGTTACATTTGCCGAATTGGCTTCTGATAAAAAAAACATGTTGTTCCCCGAAAAAAATACCACAAACAGTAAGTAGAAAAAAACACCAACAACAGGCGCCTTTAATACAATTGTTTGATGGTTTATAACCTAGCAGCCAACCGTCCGTCCTTCTGTCCATCTTTCTAATTTATTTTCTTCAAATTTTTCTCATTTTTTTTTTAGTAGCTTTAATAATGTTTTGAAAAAAAGTGAAGTAGTTAAAGTAGTTTGTTTCTAATACTCCGCTATCACCACTTAATAGTTCATTGATGAGTTGTTGAAATATTTTGGTGAAGCTTCAAAAGATACAAGCCGCCCATGAAATTATTATCATCATCATGGCGCTTAGACGGTTGCTTTTTCTTTGGTGAGGTTTTCTTTAAAATAAATGTGTTAAATTAACCTTCTTTTATTTTTATAAAAATTTTATTGTAAGATCATCATTTATGATCATGTGCATGATACTGAGTATTTTTCTGTTTTTTATGGTGAATAACCCAAATGATTTGTTTTTATTACAAAATAACAAGTATTAATATTTTCGAATTATTTGTGGTTAAAATAATTAGATTCTTTCTAGGTTTACCAATTTTAGAACTACTTTATTAATCTTTGCTTTATTACATATACGAGAGGTTCCCTGTGAAAGCAAGAGAGCTCTTAGAAAAGCTTTCTGCAGTTATAAGCTTTAAAATAGGCATCGCCAGAATCCCGAAAACTTCTTAAGCGAAATCCTTGTATATATGTTTTTAGAACAATATTTCAGCCAAAAAATTTGATCGCAAAGTTGTTAAATTTGTACTAAAAAACTTCTAAATTTTATTACCACAAAATTGCTTTAATTCCGTTTGTTATTTAGCGCCAAATAACAGAAAAATACATTTTTATTATTCCCAACAATCTTAGGGCCTTATAACCTGCTGCTAAAGCTTTTGAGCTTAAAGCCGTCAACCACAAAAAGTTGCTTACAATTATGTATATGAACATCCAAAGGATTTCTGCTGTTGGCTTTTGGTGACTGTGACGATTAGTTTTTCGGTTTATTAATAAAATTGCCATTTAGATTTTTTTATAAAGTTCCCAAGAATATAAATAATATTTTTATGTCTGGCAGTTAACAGAATCCTACTGTGTGAAGTGGGTTAATAATAACAAATTTTATGGATTTTCAAATGAAGTTGACTTTTAAGGGAGAAGAAAGAGAGAAAAAAAGTTGTGAACTTAAATACAACCTATAAAATGCAGTAAAACGCAAAAAAAAAACTTATTAAGAGTAAATATTGTTTTTGAGAAAATTTATTTAATTCTGAAATACTAAAAAGAACTTCCAGAGAAGTAGAAAAGGTGTATGCAAAGAAGTTAAGTTTCAACAACAGAATCCTTTATAGTCTCGACTACAGATTTGACAAAAGCTTTATAGTCCTAACTATAGACTTATATAGTGTGGACTCGACGACAGACTTGACTATAGCCTATAGATTCGACTACAGTCTATATACTCGATTATAGTTTTGACTATAAACTTCAGTATAGTTAGGACTATAGACAATATTTTCAATATAGTTTCGACTATAGATTCGACTATAGTTTGGATATTATACTTCACTACAGTTTGGACTTTAGACTAGATTATAGTCTGGACTTTAAACTCGACTATAGTCTGGGCTATAGACTCAATTATAGTCTGGACTATAGACTTAATTAAAGTCTGGACTATAGACTCGATTATAGTCTGGACTATAGACTTGTCTATAGTCTAGACTATATTGTCAAGACAATAGTGTGGACTATAGACTTGTCTATAGTTTAGACTATATTGTCAAGACAATAGTGTGGACTATAGACTATAGTCTGGACTATAGACTCGACTATAGTCTACACTATAGACTCGAATATAGTCTGCACTATAGACTCGACTATAGTCTGCACTATAGACTCAATTATAGTCTAGACTATATACTCGATAGTCTGGACTATAGAGTGTGAACTCTAGGCTTGACTATAGTGTGGACTATAGACTCGACTACAATCTGGAAGATAGACTCGACTACAGTCTAGAATATAGAATCTACTATAGTCTCTACTATAGACCCAATGGCAGTCTAGAATATCGACTCCACTATAGTCCAGACTCGACTATCGTGTGGACTATAAACCCGTCTATTATCCGGACTATAGATTCGACTATAGTCTGGACTATAGATTTGACTATAGTCTGGACTATAGAATCGACTATAGCTTGTACTATAGAATCGACTTTAGCTTGTACTATAGACTCGACTATAGTCTGGACTATAGACTCGACTGTAGTCTGGGCTATATACTTGACTATAGTCTGGACTATAGACTCGACTATAGCCTGGACTATAGACTCGACTATAGTCTGGACTATAGACTCGACTATAGTCTGGACTATAGACTCGGCTATAGCCTGGACTATAGACTCGACTATAGTCTGGACTATAGACTCGACTATAGTCTGGACTATAGACTCGACTATAGTCTGGACTATAGACTCGACTATAGTCTGGGCTATAGACTCGACTATAGTCTGGGCTATAGACTCGAGTATAGTCTGGACTATAGACTCGACTATAGTCTGGACTATAAACTCGACTATATTCTAGACTATAGACTCGAGAATAGTCTGGACTATAGACTCGACTATATTTTAGACTGCAGACTCAACTATATTCTAGACTGCAGACTCGACTATAGTCTGGACTATAGACTCGACTATAGTCTGGACTATAGACTCGACTATAGTCTGGACTATAGACTCGGCCATAGAATGGACTATAGACTCTATAAAATTCTGGACTATAGCCTCGTCTAAAGTCTGGACTATAGACTCGACGATAGTCTGAACAAAATACACGACTATAACCTGGACTAAAGTCTCGACTATAGTCTGAACTATAATGTAATGACAAGTAAACTCAAATGGTTACTTTGTACAACCTATGTAATCTAAAAAAAGATAACTGTTACTTTAACATTATTGTTTTTACTTTAACATTGTTGTAATTACTTAATAAATAATAATGTGTTTTATTTAAAACTTTTATAATGAAAAATTTTGTTCATATTTTCCAGTGTATTTAGCTGGTTAAAGTTTAAATTTGTAGTTGAAAAAAAAGACTGAGATTTTTTCAGTATTTATTGTCCAGTGAGTGGTCTTTCGAGTAGTTGTATGTTTATATGTTTTGGCCATGATAAATGTATCTAGGTATTGTAATTTACAAGTAATAAAGAAAATATGAGTTTTTTTTGTTTGCTGCTGCTGCTGTTTCTACTATATGTTGTCCCCCTAGTCAGGCTCTTTAGAGAGTCATAAATATTGCACTTGTATATTTATGATTTTACAACTAAAAAAAAAATAAAAGTTTTTTAAAAAAATTATTATGCTACTAACAACAGCAAAAAAATACAAAAAAAAACTTTTTAATATTCGCATTTGTTTTGCAACAACTATTTTCTATAAGCCGCTGGTGTCCGATAAATACAAACCAGTCAGCAGCAGCAACAACAACAGCAATTCATTCAGAAAACTTTTTTTCTTCTTTGTGGTTTGTTATATTTTTTTTATAAATTTCTGTGTTAAATGTCGAGTTTGGTTCACTGATGACTGACTTTGTTGGATAGATGGACAGATGGATGGTTGGCAGGCCAAAACAGAGCTATCCAAGCGTCTGGTTTGGTTAGGATGCTTTAAATCTGTGGATTGTTTAACACCACCAACATACCAGCCAGTAGTACATAAATGGTAGTTGTTTATTGTTGTGGCTGCTAGCCGCCACTGTTACAATTGTAGTGGCCTTCTGAAACATTGTTAACATTACAAAAAAAAAAAAAAAAAAAAAACAAAACAACATTAACAAACAAAAAGTGTTAAACAACAATGACGAGAGATGATGAATTGTTTGTCCATAAAAAAAAACTATGATTTTAATTTCATATTTTTTTGCACTATTTTGTACTCCTGCCCGCTGCCCCAATAAACATTGTTTTGTTCTTAGAAAAAAACTTATAATTTCCCCTACCCTTTCTTTAACATTGCCGCAATGTTAAGCATCCAATCAACATTAAACATCAACTAGTGAAGCAAACCAATATCTGGGGAAGGAGGGTTTTTATAAATTATATTTTTTCTATTCTTTAGATCAACCACTGTAGAGGGGCAGACATTTTTATATTTTTGTAGTTACACATCGATATTTTTATTTTATTTTTAAAAAGATCTTAAAGAAATGTCCACACCCTTGATCCGTCCGTCCGTCTATCTGTTAAAACACTACAGACGGACATTAAAGCTCCTAAACAGCAGGAACTAGGAAGCTGAAGTTTTCCCCAAATATGTTCTATAAATATCAGGTTTTCAGCAAAAAATCCTAAAAAATTCTTCTAAAATTCCCATAAAAGGCTTTACTTTATAAAATAAGCATCTGCAAGTTGCTTTGCCTTAACTTTTCTCGCAGTGTTTTCATATTTGTATTCAGTTGCAAAATAATGTTTTTTCTATAGATATGTATGTATTTTGTTGTAAATATTGCCTTTAGCTATATTATAGAGTTTTGTTTCCATTTGTTTGTCTTCCTCTCTAGTCCCTCCTCTTTCCTTTTTAATATTTCTGTTGCAACACGAGCTTTTATAGAAAATAACAACAACTTTTAAGAAACAAAAAAAAAAAAAAAACAATATAAAAAATAATAGCAATTTTTATTTAAATCTATATTGTAGTTTTGTTTTTCTTTTTTGCAACCCATTTATATGTATGTGTATGGAAAAAAAAAGAAAAGTATTTTCCTTTTTATTATTATTTTTTGCAATTTTTTTATTATTATTCTATCCAATGTTCGAATGGAAAACAAATAGTAAAGTGAATGTGTGTGTGTGAGGTTATAATAAACACACTGATACATGCATAAATATATGCATTTAAATTTCAACAAATTTAAATGCATGATTTTTGTAGAAATGTAGAATTTTTTTATAAATTTTATAAAATTATAATTTTTTGTTGTTGCATACATAACATTCTGCATGAAAACTGTTCCAAAAGAAGCAAAAACGTGTCCAACTCTTTGATGCGATTGGCAGGGATAAAGAAACAAAGAACAAACAAACAAACAAACTAACTACTACTACTAACTAACTAACTAACTAACTAACTAACTAACTAACTAACTAACTAACTAACTAACTAACTAACTACTACTAACTACGAACTAACTACTAACTAACTAACTAACTAACTAACTACTAACTAACTAACTAACTAACTAACTAACTAACTAACTAACTAACTAACTAACTAACTAACTAACTAACTAACTAACTAACTAACTAAGCTAACTAACTAACTAACTAACTAACGTAACTAACTAACTAACTAACTAACTAACTAACTAACTAACTAACTAACTACTAACTAACTAACTAACTAACTAACTAACTAACTAACTAACTAACTAACTAACTAACTAACTAACTAACTAACTAACTAACTAACTAACTAACTAACTAACTAACTAACTAACTAACTAACTACTAACTAACTAACTAACTAACTAACTAACTAACTAACTAACTAACTAACTAACTAACTAACTACTAACTAACTAACTAACTAACTAACTAACTAACTAACTAACTAACTACTAACTAACTAACTAACTAACTAACTAACTAACTAACTAACTAACTAACTAACTACTAACTACTAACTAACTAACTAACTAACTAACTAACTAACTAACTACTAACTAACTAACTAACTAACTAACTAACTAACTAACTAACTAACTAACTAACTAACTAACTAACTAACTAACTAACTAACTAACTAACTAACTAACTAACTAACTAACTAACTAACTAACTAACTAACTAACTAACTAACTAACTAACTAACTAACTACTAACTAACTAACTAACTAACTAACTAACTACTAACTAACTAAAACAAAATACATCGAACCTAAAAAATAAAAAAAATTATTACATTTTTGGCGCATATTGTGAAAATCGCCATTCATACTAATTTAGCATAATTCTTGGCATTGAATGGTGCTCAAATCAAAACCTTTACCTTTGTAAAATATTTGTTCACTGTCATTACCTGGTTCTTAAAATAATAAACACAATGCGTTCATACTAATGCAAAAAAATAAAAAACATATACATATGTATATTGGTTTTATAGTGTGAGCTTATTTAAAGCGGCATTTAGATCAGGATCATAAAAAAATATGAAGTTTTTTTTATAATCTTACGAGCGTTGATGATGAGGATCATCATAAAAATTGTATTATGAGCATTTATGATTTCTGTTCGTTTTAATGTTTCTTGTTTTTAACGCTGTAGAGGCTGTAAACGCAAAATAAAGTTCATAAAGGTTTTTTTTTGGTTTGAGTTGAGTTGAAGTAGTAAAAACAAATGAATTGTATTATAAAAATGGAGTGAAATATCCCATGACGTTATTTTTCTGCTTTTTAGGAAAAAACATTTTAATATTCATATAAAACTATAACAAAGACGAGTCAAAGTTTTCATGTCAAATATCTGCTAACTGCATGAATAAAGAATTTAGAAGTCATGAAAGCTTTTTTTACAACAAAAATTAAAGAAAAACACTTAATTTCTTTAACATTCTGAAACAAAATTTAGTTAGTTTTAATGAATCGATGTTTAATTTAAGAAAAAAATCTTTTTTGTTAAAGATTTGATTCGACTTTAACTAATTTTTCTTTCCTGTGATTCTTGTCTTCCAGGTGTGGTTTCAAAATAAACGCTCAAAAGAAAGACGCATGAAACAAATCACCAGCATGGGTCGGCCACCGTTCTTTGGAGGTGCTCGTAAAATGCGAGGATTTCCTATGAATCTATCGCCGGGTGGTTTAGATGATGGTCCCGGATTTCCCTATTTTGCGGCGGAGGGTAAATTTGAATTTGGCTATGGACCACATTTTCATCCACACGATGGACCCTTCTTTCCAGGACATCCTGGAGGACCAATGCCTTTCAATGCGCCTGGTAAGTTAACAAACTTTCCCTTTTAGCCCTTAAACAATGACTAACCTATAACTTAATTTACTTTTCTAGGCGGACCAATGGATCATACGGGTCCAATTCCTATGGTTAATGAATTTGGCCTAACACCCGAATCACAATTTCTTAGTCAGACTGCCGGACCTCCCATGAATATACAATCAGCGGGAGGTCCGCAACCACCTCCGGACCATCTGCTGGCCGCCCAGCAGCAACAACAACAAGCCCAACAACAACAGCAGCAGCAACAACAACAGTCACAACAATCTCAACAAAATGGCCCGCGTTCCGCATCACCTGAATTCATGTCAGCCGCCAATTTCAGTGAACCTCAAAATATGCAAAACGAAACGCTAGTTTGGTAATATTCAAAAGAGTTGGCAACACGTTTGCTACTATTAAAAACTCTAGCCGAATATCAGCAACAGGAGGATGTGGTTTGAAATGAACTCAAAATCAAACAATTCAACGTTTAGAGGGCTGGTCCTTATACAGAAACAAACAAAGTCGTCATTCAAAGATCATGGAAACACAACACTCAAATATTTGCTAAAAAACTACTTTAAATTTCTACTATTTACTACTAAAAAAAAAGAAAATTTTACAAAATATTTAAAGAAAAATATGGCTGCTTAATTTGATATTAATTGCTGAAGCAAATAAAAAAACACACACACACACACAAACAAACAAAACAAAAAAATATTAACATATAATTAAAACAATTGTAAATTGAATTTATCTATTTATTTATGTATGAATGTATTATATTTATATAACGATATATTGAATTAAATTATAATAATATAAATAAAAACTTTTTGGAGACTTTTTTTTGGAGAAATATTCATAGAGACTCCAAATATAACTCCTACAAACTGATTTCAAATTCAAAATTTTATGGCAATAGTAAGGAAATGACATCAATAGCTGAAGTTTTTATTATTTCACAAAAGCGGTTATCTTTTTTTTCGTATATTTTTTATGTAGTACTGGGGAGTCTGATTCTGTTGGCAAAAATTTTCTTCCACCCAAAAAATTTGCGGAAAAGTTTAATCATATTGCTGCATCTTATACCGATAGTTATTTGGGGATGTTCGAAATGCATTTGAATTGCGAATTCGAAATTGCCAAAGTGTTTAATGTACGGTAGTTTTTGATTCCTCTGAGAGCTCCGAACTCTTAACAATTTGAAAAAAATGGTTTATTACCCAAAAAATTTTCTGTATGTGACCTTATAACCGATCTGGGCCCGAATTTCATAATATTGTTTTCGAAATTGCTATCTGCAATGTTAAATTGATGTGGAAAGTAATTCTGGGTCCGTTTAACTATTGAATAGTGCCTTATATAAAATGTGCTCTAAAGCATTGAATGGCACAGAGAGCAATTAAATAAATAGTAGCATAAAAACTGTTTTACAATATTACAATACTCTAAAGCAGAGATAGACAAAAAGCTCACCTTCTTTTGTCCACACTCAAGCGCACACCGATGACTGCTCTAAGCTGGTTAAAGATAAAGAGTTCTCTCCTAAATTCTCTTGCTCTCATGTATAAGAAAGCAAACAAAATAATTTAAAAAGCTCATTCTCACACTCTATCTCTTTCTAAAGCCAATGATAATTGCTTCGGTTCTCTTTTCCTCTCTCTTCTTGTTTCTTTTACACATACTTAAGATCACACCGACTAGATAGCCGTCTAGAGTTCTCTAGCTTTCATGTACAAAAAGCAAACAAAATAATTTAAAAAGCTCTCTTTCTAAAGCCAATGATAATTGCTTCAGTTCTCTTTCTTCTTGTTTCTTTTCTTAAGAGCACATCGATAGCTGCTCTAAACTAGAGTTCTCTTGGAAGTTCTCTAGCTTTTATGTATTGGAAAGTAAAAAAAATCATTTAAAAAGCTCATTTTTAACACCCTAGTCTCTCTCTCTGTTTAAAGTAAGTGCTAATTTGAAGCTTCGAACTTTATGGAGAGAAATGCTGGTAATGTTAAGCAAATTATCAATGAAAAACTATGATGATTTTTCAAGAATTTTTCCCAAATTTTATTATGATTTCAAACGAAAGGATCGTTTTACAGAGACAGATTTTCATTAATATTCATTCTTGAGATTGAACCAAATTTTAACATATTATTTAAAAATTAATGAACAGATAGACGGACCTCGTTAAATCATATGCAAATGCAGATTCTAAGACGATTGATATGACCTAAAGGTGCTGGACTCATTACTAATTGCATTGAACTTTATAGAATTTAGATTGACAAAGTAATATCCTCCTAAAAGTTAAATAATATTTATGCCTCAAATATTATTAACTAAATGAGAATTATATTGAGTTTTATTAAGTTAAATGTAAAAATTCCATTGTTCGCTAGCTGTCTTAAGAAGCTTTTGATTGCTCTCGTTTTCTCTCTTTTGTTTTAATGAATAAGTTTGATTTGTATTGTGTACGTGCCAATTGTCGTTTAAGCTTGCTCTCTGCTGGCTATCGTTGCTCTAGTGTTGCTTTCATGAATATTGCTTAAACGTTGAAGTTTAATAAGTATTAGTTTTCACATCTGGAGAACATTTATTGACTTTTTAAGCAATTGAGCTGTTGAGTTCTTAGCCTGTTGATAATTTTAAATATTTTATCTTATTTCCAAGTCAATAAAGGTTTTCCTTTTACTATCTTGTTGATTTTTTTTCAAATCTGTTATATTATTGTTATTTATATGTTGTCAAACAACATCCTTTTTTATTTCCTGTTATATTTTGACCAACTTCCCTTATTGTTGTTATACGAAAAATATCCCTTATTTCTATCACACAAATTTTACTTTGAATTTTTCCCAAATTATCTCTGAACATTGCAAAATTTCTTAACTTTTAAGCAAAATCTCATTAAACATCAATCATTATATTGATTATGATCAAAAATAGTAGTCAATCACTTGAGTACGCATTCATGCATGCTGTATACACTTTATCATAAAAAAACGTCAATATTAAAAGAAATCTTAGATTTTTGTCAGTTTTTAAAAATCTACTTTTTTTAAGGAAAACCTAAAAAAACTTTTTTATTTTATTTCAAAATTGAAAAAATCCTAAAATTTAAAAAAATCTCCAAAGCTATTGATGACTTTTTCAAAATAACAAAAAAATATTCTCTCCAACACAAAATTTCAACTCTACAAAAAACTGAATTTTGTCTGTAAATTTAAAAATTTATATATTATAAATAAATAAAACAAAAATAATAAAACGGTAAAACAACCCACAAGTATAGAAAATTAAATAAATTTAAAACAAAAAAAACTAAATAATAAAAATCTAAATTTAAATAAAACTGGTATAAACAAAATTTAAAACCTCTATGTATCTACTAAAATAATACATATAAAAAAAATTTAAATATATTTATAAAAAAAATCAAAAACAAATAAACCGAAATAAATCAATTAAATCTAAAATAAAATAAAAAACTAAACAAATGTATATAAAGTTAAACAAAAATATAAAAACTAAATAATAATAAAAAAAACAAAAAAACTAAAATATAAAAAAAATTAGTGTTAGCTTAGTTAGTAAGTCATTATTAGTTATTATGATTATTACGATAATTATAATAAACATTTATCATTATATATAATTATATATATATAAAAAAAAACAAATCAAAGAAAAAAAATTAAGAAAAAAAAATAAAATAAATAAAGAAATTGTTATCTAAAATCATAAATAACAGTTTTTATAACAAAAAATCTATAAACAAAAATAAATGTTTTACTTGGAAAAGGATTGTAGTTAAACGGCATTTGGAATTTAACTATTTAGAGCAGTGATAGGCAAAGAGGCCTCCTGCTTTTACACTTAATAGGCGGTTCAATTATTATTATCACTTATTTTTATATTATTCTATATAAACCTATCCAAAACTTAAATCGCTTTTAACTTTGTTAAAAGTCCTTTAAATTGAAAATATATCTTATATTGTGATCATTCATAATCTTCCCAAATCGATCTTTTGCATCTAAAATCTTAAGATCACTTATATACTCCTTCAAAATTCGACTTCTTGATCGAAATCCTAGAAAAAAGTAAAATTGCTAGTAACTTCTTTAAAACACGTTTGTGATCATCCATGTTTTTCTTCAGTTAGTTCGAAAGGAGAATGTGTTTTCCAAGGCCTCTATCGGGCTTGTTGTACTCTCCTATACCAGTGTCTCTGGTGGAAATCGAACCCACGTCTTCTGTTCTGACAAACTTCAACAGACTAACTACTAACCTATAGGAGGTACAATTAAAAAATTGAATTTTCAAGTTTCACATATGATCGACCTCTTTGATCAAAAACCCAAAATCGCACAAAATTGGTTCCCCTATCAATTTAAACATATTTTAACGAAGTTGTAAGAAATTTAGAGTTTTTTTTTAGGTTTTTGGTTAAAAAGGTGGATTTTTTGTGAAAATATGAGTGAACCTCTTAAATCGACCTTTTTTATCAAAAACCCAAAATCGTGGTCGCTCATATTTTCCTTAAAAAGTTGATATTTTGGACGAAAAACTAAAACCGCACTTACATTTCCCCCCAAAATTCGAAATTTCTTTATAAAAAACCTAAAGAAATCTAAAATCGTTTAGAACTTCATTAGTTTAGTTTAAAAGGTATAATGTATACATCCACTCGGAGACCCCAAGATCTATTGTAATTCCCTTTAATAAAGAACAAGGAAAAATAAAAAGAAGACAGAAGAATAAGAGAAAGATGAGAAGATATTCCCTTAATGAAACCCAGAATGTCGACTAAGTTGCACCCTGCTGCACTCCTAGTTCATCATGGAATATTTTACCTAGCCGTCACAGTCTCAGACTCTGTATTCTGGGACAGTAAATATGCCGTACATAAAATATGCCCTACTGTTTCCAGTTCCTCATCGTCGTCACACAACCTTTAAAAATCCTGTGCCTTAACGACCCCATTACTCCTACTAAAATCCTTATACTATTCCTATCCAGTCCTAATAGTACTCAATTGCTTTTGAATTTAACTTCGGCCATAGTTCCCTAGAAACCCTAAAGTCCAGCCTACTGTGCCAGAATCGGTTGGTGGAGTTTATCGGAGATTAAAACTTCATAACAAAACATTAAATTGTACAAATAAAACTTATATATAAATCTTATATAACCACCTTAAAATGTTGAGGTTTAAAGTTAAATTCGGAAAATGGTCCTATTGGGTCATTTTAGTCCTATTCTTACGGAAATTATATAGAAATGGAAACTGTGACCAATTTCTTAGAATAAATAATTTTACTTTAATTTTATACTTGTACCATCACTTAAGAGGATTGAAAGGGGGAGGGCCAATTATAGGCTGATCCAGGTAGGAAAATGAAGGTTACTTTAAATTGCTTTATGTCAAATTTTATTGGTACACAAATACATTTAGCGGAGTTATGAAGGCCAAAAGAATTTTCTGAATGGGTCTTTAGATGTGGGATAGAGTCATATATGAGATTTTTGTCAAATTGTATAGTTATACTTTGATTTCTAAGTCAGTTGTGAAATTTCTTAAGGGGCCTTATATGGTTATCTGGCACTGACTCTTTCGAGGTTTCAACAGAGAGACGACAGACAGATGGACGGACGGACATGGCTACATCGTCTTAGATTTGAATAAGGACACAGAATATATTTATACCTTTGTAGGTTTAAGACGTAATGACAAAATCATGCTTTTCGATAATATACCCAACATAAAAAAGGCTTTTTTGTGATCAATGATTTTGCTTGAAATTATTCTCTAATTTAGTCATCATTTAGTTGGCTCAACAATCATGTTTGTGCAACAAATATCAAAATAACCAAACTTACTTACATTAATTCCTTTTCCACTTACCTGTAATGAAAAAAAGAAGTAAAAAAAATAAATATTAAAATCTTGATAAAATACAATTACAATAAAACTTAATCAATCTAAGTCAATCGTTTCATCAAGAATATGATGAAAGAAATAACGCATGATAAATGAATCAAATATAAGCGGTTTTAATACAAAAGGATCAATAATATAACAACTTCAAAAACAACAGCGATTTAAAGAATTTTACAACATCTGGTTAATGTTTAGTAAGATACTATCGCTGCATAGAAACTGACAAACATTTAACTCCAATTTGTATATGAACTATTAAATGTTTGCAACAGCAGAAGAGCATCATCAACGTCATCATTGAGGGAGAAGAAAAAAGTGCGTGCTGTAAAACTATTTCCATCAAAAAAAACACATGTGTATTTCTCACCTTAATTCTCAAAAACTACCGCAGTCATAGCAAAAACATAGATTTAACATAAAAATAACAACAATAAATACAAGCTATAGAAAAGAAACCCACAATTGACCATCTCATGGATGGATTTTTATTGTCTGAAAATGACATAAACACCAATCGGTCATCAGGCATGTTCTCAAGCTGTCTGTTTCTCCACTCATAGTTTTGCTGCCAGTTTACAGGTTTCAACATAACAACAAGAACAAAAAAAACTATCCATAAAATTCTGCCCAAATACTCGTAAATCACCTTCAACACATCGTATTTTTGTTGTACTTGTTGTATTGTTTGTTAAACGAGCATTGAGTGAGTGAATGTTGTAGCGTGTAGTGTGATGTTGTTTTCGTATTGTGAGGCCATCAACTGACCGTAGCACCTCAACGACTCACTGTTGTTAGTTAGTCAGTGTGGCAGTAAATGGGTTGAATGTTAGTCTGTCGATATGAACGTCTTACAGTGGGCAACGTTGTATGGTAAGGCAGTCAAAAGAATTCTGAGCCCCGGTTTCCAGTGAAAATATGTTTTAAGGGAAAACTCAGGTTTCAAATGAAGTATCAATTTTCTAGTGACAACTCGGATTTTTGATGGAATCTTGGTTTACTAGGGGAAAATTGGTTTTCTAATGAAATCACGGCTTTCTTGTGAAAACTCGGATTTGTAGTGAAAACTTCATTTTCTAATAAAAACTGTTTTTTCTAGTGAAAACTCGGCTTTCTAGTGAAAACTTGGTTTTCTAGTGAAAATTCGGATTTCCAGTGAAAAGTCGGATTTCTAGTGAAAACTCGGAATTCTAGTGAAAACTCGGGTTTCTAGTGAAAACTCGGTTTTCTAGTGAAAACTTGGTTTTCTAGTGAAAAATTGGATTTGTAGTGAAAACTCGGATTTCTAGTAAAAACTTGGTTTTCTACTGAAAACTTGGTTTTCTAGTGAAAACTCGAATTTCTAGAGAAAACCTAATTTTCTATTAAAAACTCCGATATCTAGGAAAAACTCGGATTTCTAGTAAAAACTTGGTTTTCTAGTGAAAAATCGTATTTGCAGTGAAATCTCGGATTTCTAGTAAAAATATGGGTTTCTACTGAAAACTTGGATATTTAGTGAAAACTAAGATTTCTAGTGAAACCTAGGGTTTCTAGTGAAACTTTAGTTCTCTAGTGAAAACTTTAGTTTTCTAGTAGAAACTTTGTTTTTAAGTGAAATTCTAGTTTTCTAGATAAACTCGATTTTTTAATTAAATCTCTGGTTTCTAATGAAAATTTCAGTTTCTGATGAAAACTCATTTCTCCAAAACAAACAAATCTAGCAATTTTGCCACAATAATATCCCACTGTATCCCGGGCTGACCATTTGCAACAAAACAACACTTCAACAACATGTTAACATGGACATAAACGTACAACAACAATAACAAATATTTGACGATTATGATAAGATGACTGACTGACTATGGAAAGAGATCAGAGTACGAACAGCATGAAGTGTGTAAAACTGTAAAAATTGTTGTTATATCGAAGTAGATTTTCAACAATAAACGCATTCAATAGATTTCAAACACACACACACACACGCACACAGAACACCAACTATAGATTCCAGTACAGATAAAATCACTCAAACACAGCCTCATACAAAAGATACTCCCATATGTACATTTAATGCCAAAACTTTTAAAAATCATTTTCAAACTACCATTCTAACACTGCTGCAGCACACAATAGATTAGATCGTTAATGTTACTTTTTCGTTTCGAATGAGGGCTGAAACTAAGTGCGGATTTCTATCAATCATAATCGACCATTTGTTTGCGCTGTTGTGGAGTTATTATTGCTGATGTGCGATGCTGCTCCCTTTGGTCGTTTAATTGCAATTACAAATACTCATACTATCACGCACTTTTGGTAAATGGGAAAATGAGCTATATCGTTGAAATTTTATTTTGCAGTTCTTATTAACTATTTCCATTGTTATGTGAAAAATCGTTCAGATTTAAATCGTTTCTTTATCACTTTTATATTCTGTGTTTCTAGGGCAATAATTGGAAAACGTTTAGGATTATTAGAAGTTGTATAGATGCTACTTAGAACTACATATAAGGAAAAAATTATAAAGTTCAGTTCTAGTTTAGTTCTAGTTTAGTTCTAGTTTAGTTCTAGTTCAGTTCTAGTTCAGTTCTAGTTCAGTTCTAGTTCAGTTCTAGTTCACTTCTAGTTCACTTCTAGTTCAGTTCTAGTTCAGTTCTAGTTCAGTTCTAGTTCAGTTCTAGTTCAGTTCTAGTTCAGTTCTAGTTCAGTTCTAGTTCAGTTCTAGTTCAGTTCTAGTTCAGTTCTAGTTCAGTTCTAGTTCAGTTCTAGTTCAGTTCTAGTTCAGTTCTAGTTCAGTTCTAGTTCAGTTCTAGTTCAGTTCTAGTTCAGTTCTAGTTCAGTTCTAGTTCAGTTCTAGTTCAGTTCTAGTTCAGTTCTAGTTCAGTTCTAGTTCAGTTCTAGTTCAGTTCTAGTTCAGTTCTAGTTCAGTTCTAGTTCAGTTCTAGTTCAGTTCTAGTTCAGTTCTAGTTCAGTTCTAGTTCAGTTCTAGTTCAGTTCTAGTTCAATTCTAGTTCAGTTCTAGTTCAGTTCTAGTTCAATTCTAGTTCAATTCTAGTTCAGTTCTAGTTCAGTTCTAGTTCAGTTCTAGTTCAGTTCTAGTTCAGTTCTAGTTCAGTTCTAGTTCAGTTCTAGTTCAGTTCTAGTTCAGTTCAGTTCTAGTTCAGTTCTAGTTCAGTTCTAGTTCAGTTCTAGTTCAGTTCTAGTTCAGTTCTAGTTCAGTTCTAGTTCAGTTCTAGTTCAGTTCTAGTTCAGTTCAGTTCTAGTTCAGTTCTAGTTCAGTTCTAGTTCAGTTCTAGTTCAGTTCTAGTTCAGTTCTAGTTCAGTTCTAGTTCAGTTCTAGTTCAGTTCTAGTTCAGTTCTAGTTCAGTTCTAGTTCAGTTCTAGTTCAGTTCTAGTTCAGTTCTAGTTCAGTTCTAGTTCAGTTCTAGTTCAGTTCTAGTTCAGTTCTAGTTCAGTTCTAGTTCAGTTCTAGTTCAGTTCTAGTTTCAGTTCTAGTTCAGTTCTAGTTCAGTTCTAGTTCAGTTCTAGTTCAGTTCTAGTTCAGTTCTAGTTCAGTTCTAGTTCAGTTCTAGTTCAGTTTCTAGTTCAGTTCTAGTTCAGTTCTAGTTCAGTTCTAGTTCAGTTCTAGTTCAGTTCTAGTTCAGTTCTAGTTCAGTTCTAGTTAGTTCGTTTCTAGTTAGTTCAGTTCTAGTTCATTTCTAGTTCTGCTAAGGGGATCTGTTGTATTTCGGTCACCCAATATGAATAGGTAATACTGAAGTGAATATATAGTGCCTTATTGTAATGGTCAGATTCACGATCTGCAAATATTTTATTTAAGAATTGTTTTTTGTTTAATCCAAAGGAGTTTAGTATTCTAATTAGCTAAACATTATCTACCCTCAGGTATAACTATATAAGAAAACCAATTTATCTTCTCAATTTAAACTCGAAACATATTTTTGCTTGAAATTCATTCATTTTAAAAATTTCAATTAAGTATTTTTCCGCTTAAACTCCAAACGTGTGTTGTCTATTCTACAGTATTATTACATGGCCGATTTGATGTTCCATATGATGATGAACTAATGAAACTATCAAATCATCAAATAAAATATTCAAAACTATAAGCCATACGTAATATGTTTGTATATGAGAAACCAAAAACTGAAATACCAAAAATTTGTAATCAGTCAAAACCACCTACGCAATGGCAACCAACTAAATAAATGTTTCAGATTGTCAGTCATGTAAATTAAATGAAACTGAAACGAATGGAATACTCACTCGTACCATGCTGACGTTCAAGAGATTCAACAGATTTTCGAATGTGACAGCGATTAATGCTAGCAAAGTATCTGTTGGAATAGATGAGGGAATGAACAATTTAACCAGATTGGTTTGTTAAATAACAATTTCAAATTATTTAGTTCTAGTAATAAATTGTAAAAATTTGTTGTCTAAATATTCCCAACATTTAAACGATTTTAAAATTTAGACTCGGCTATTAGTGTTTTACCTTAAAGACAGCCAGTTGGAGTAACTGATGGTGGTGGTAGAATGTGATTTTAGTATTTTTTACTGCTACTATGTATGAGAATAAGGTTCTTTGCCACTTTTTTTTAATGGTTGAGAAATTTGCTGTTGATGTTGGGGTTTGATGATGAATTTGATGTTCTTGCGCTTCATTACACAATAATTTTCTTATTTTCTTTGGAAGAAGTCTTGCTAGAGTTTTTTTTTTTAATTTTTCTGTTGTGATTTTCAATGTGATATTTAAACATACAAGTCACTTTTACTATAGTCATATATAGTACGTTACTTCGTCAATATATTCATACTCGTTTACATTTGGAGATACTACTTGCCTTTACATGCCTTCAATGTTCATAAACTATTTTATATATGTGAAATTTTGCTTGGGGACAGAGCTGGAATGTGGCCATGTTTGTCTCATTCCATTGAAGTTTGCAAAGTTTTAAGAACTTTTCTCGCATTAAACTATCAGCAACAATTAAGTTTAAGTTTGTATAATGTTTCGGTATCTTATAAAACCGTTTCAATAATAAAATGTGAGAAAGGATGTTACAGCTTCCGGTTCATTTGTTATGTGTTAATTTTTCAAGAAAAATCAAATCGTTTAAAGATATGGAAGTGGTATCATGGTAGTATGATGATGGTAGATGGATCTTTCGGAAATGGCGTTCAAAACAGATTCTACAAATTTGATTGACAACTGTAAAATGTATCTCTTCGGAAATGGCCTTCAAAAGATTGACAACTGTAAAATGTATCTCTTCCAAATGATAAGATTTTGACTAACAGATGGATCTTTGATCTGATGTTTTTGCTTTACTAATGGTTAATTTTGTCTTAGAGAACGATTTTCGCTACGAAACGGACCGAGCCTTACTTTTTCAAATATTGTTAACTCATTCCAAATTTTTTGAAGAAAGACTCTTAGGTCTTAATTAAAACATAGGCTAAGAACTAGCTCTATGCCTGCCTAGCTTCTCTCCGAAAAAGCTTATACAAGAGAAACTACGAAATAGGTCGACAACTAAAAGAGCAAAAGCATTTTCCTCTTCAAAAAGCTATCACAAGAGTATCTGCAAAAGAAGTCGTCAAATGAAAGACACGTAGATGTACCGAGTCTTATGCCATCAGATAGATCATCTTAACTCGACTGACAGAAATCTTTTCAGCAACTCTCTCTCTCTATCTCCCTTTATAAACCCCGTTTACTGAACTTCTTTCGACAATGCTTTTTCAACTGAAAGGTATAAAGTCAACTTATCTTTTTAAAATGATTCGATTGGATTTCGTTTTTCAGATAGATTTTCACTCAGAAATAAATCAAGTTTCTCTTAATTATATGTTTTTAACTTTCAAGACCCAATGAATCTATAGAAATCTTATGAGGAAATGGATCAAGTTTCTCTTTATATGTTTTTAACTTTTAAGATCCAACGAATCTGTAGAGATCTTATAAGGAAATCAAAGATAACTTTAATGTTTTCTGCAGTCTTTGTCGGCTTAAAAGTAAGGACTGGGACATGGACCAGCATATAACCAGTAATAGCTCTATGGAAATAATCGCGGGCGCTATTCTAGACCGTGACACTCAGTAGCCCAATTATGTATAATGTAGGCGATAAATCTACCCTTTTATGAATCGAACACGTAATATTCCTAGAATTTTGAATCAAAGTATGTTCTTGAATCTCAACAATATTCAAAAGCATGTTTGCACATGATTTTTGGCCTGGAAGATCTCGCATTTCAGTCTGGATAGCATTGAAAATTTAATGAAACCAGATAAATTTAGATTTTGTCTTTCAGATTCCAAAGTAGAACCGATCCACTATTTATCCACACTTTGCAAAAGCTGCATAAGTCAAATTTTCCATAACCCCACCTAAACAAAATCGAAATCATGTTAAAAATTTCAACATCTTCCAACTCTGTAAGCAAACTTATTTTAAATATTCACATTGAATCTTTCTCCTGTACAACAAACGGTGGTCTTTCTATGGAACCAGCAGAAAAAAGAAAAACCAACATGAAAACGAGAAAAACATGTAGCATTTAACCGAAAAAATACATGATGAACATGAGCATGAATACTATGGACAGGGGCAGACACACAGAATTACAACGTACAACTTTTATTTTGTTGCATTTGATATGCATGCAGAGACTTCTTGCACATTGCTCTACAGTAGTTGTCGTCGATGTTCGATACGAGTGGTAGTTGCTAGAGATACCTTCATTTTTATTTTGATGTTTCTTCCACTTTTTTTTGGAAATTCGTATAGAAAAATGTTACATGCATGAAACATTAAATTTGCAGTTGAAGTGAACGAACGAAAGAAAGAAACAGACGAATAAATATATATAGTAAAGCTTCTTGTGATATTCTTTATTGTGGTAATTTGTATTGCATCAGATTACGGGATGCATGCATGCATCCAAGCGTCCAAAAAAAGTACACTGAGGGACGGACGGACAGAAAGACAGACAAACGTTCGAATGAACGGTCCTATTCAGTTTGAGTTTCTGATTTTGTATATTCATTTTTGTATTTTTATTTTCCTTCTGCCCATTTTATGTAAAGGGGAGTGAGTTGTTTTTTATTTTCAGTGAACTAAACTTTCTTATCGTTTAAATATTCGTTTTGCTGCATGAACTTTTGTCTTATTTAATGCAAATGATCCATTGATGATTGTGCTACCACTACTGAAACTACTTACAATAGAGATGACTATGAATCCACCAAGACCAATCATCATCATCATCGGCAGAAGCAGCAGCATCATCACAGCACATCAACATATTTTAAAAGGAAAACAAATTGTTACGAAACGAAACAGTCACAATAGCTCGATATTTTATGACGACAATGATGAGGTTGTTGAGTGAGAGAGATGTTGAAAAAACTTCGGGAGGAATATATAAGGTTTTTATGTTGTTATTGTATTATAGTAGTAACTGACTGACTGATGGAATACGCTTTGGCATTCGAGGCGAGAGTCGAGTAAGAAATGAAGGAATGATGTTAGAGTTCAGAAATTACCTATTTGCTTTAGATCAGGAATAATTAAATGTTAGGAAAGACTAAGACTCAAAGGAAGAAAAAGCTCTGTTAACAGAACGAATTGTACTACATCTTCCCAAAGTTTTTGAAGGTGTGTAATGTTGAAAGGTTAGTTAGTTAGTTAGGTAGTTAGTTAGTTAGTTAGTTAGTTAGTTAGTTAGTTAGTTAGTTAGTTAGTTAGTTAGTTAGTTAGTTAGCTAGTTAGTTAGTTAGTTAGTTAGTTAGTTAGTTAGTTAGTTAGTTAGTTAGTAGTTGTTAGTTAGTTAGTTAGTTAGTTAGTTAGTTAGTTAGTAGTTAGTTAGTTAGTAGTAGTTAGTTAGTTAGTTAGTTAGTTAGTTAGTTAGTTAGTTAGTTAGTTAGTTAGTTAGTTAGTTAGTTAGTTAGTTAGTTAGTTAGTTAGTTAGTTAGTTAGTTAGTTAGTTAGTAGTTAGTTAGTTAGTTAGTTAGTAGTTAGTTAGTTAGTTAGTTAGTAGTTAGTTAGTTAGTTAGTTAGTTAGTTAGTTAGTTAGTTAGTTAGTTAGTTAGTTAGTTAGTTAGTTAGTAGTTAGTTAGTTAGTTAGTTAGTTAGTTAGTTAGTTAGTTAGTTAGTTAGTTAGTTAGTTAGTTAGTTAGTTAGTTAGTTAGTTAGTTAGTTAGTTAGTTAGTTAGTTAGTTAGTAGTTAGTTAGTTAGTTAGTTAGTTAGTAGTTAGTTAGTTAGTTAGTTAGTTAGTTAGTTAGTTAGTTAGTTAGTTAGTTAGTAGTTAGTTAGTTAGTTAGTTAGTTAGTTAGTTAGTTAGTAGTTAGTTAGTTAGTTAGTTAGTTAGTTAGTTAGTTAGTTAGTTAGTTAGTTAGTTAGTTAGTTAGTTAGTTAGTTAGTTAGTTAGTTAGTTAGTTAGTAGTTAGTTAGTTAGTTAGTTAGTTAGTTAGTTAGTTAGTTAGTTAGTAGTTAGTTAGTTAGTTAGTTAGTTAGTTAGTTAGTTAGTTAGTTAGTTAGTTAGTTAGTTAGTTAGTTAGTTAGTTAGTAGTAGTTAGTTAGTTAGTTAGTTAGTTAGTTAGTTAGTTAGTTAGTTAGTTAGTTAGTTAGTTAGTTAGTTAGTTAGTAGTTAGTTAGTTAGTTAGTTAGTTAGTTAGTTAGTTAGTTAGTTAGTTAGTTAGTTAGTTAGTTAGTTAGTTAGTTAGTTAGTTAGTTAGTTAGTTAGTTAGTTAGTTAGTTAGTTAGTTAGTTAGTTAGTTAGTTAGTTAGTTAGTTAGTTAGTTAGTTAGTTAGTTAGTTAGTTAGTTAGTTAGTTAGTTAGTTAGTTAGTTAGTTAGTTAGTTAGTTAGTTAGTTAGTTAGTTAGTTAGTTAGTTAGTTAGTTAGTTAGTTAGTTAGTTATTTAGTTAGCGTTGAATTACTCCAATCTCTCTTCTTTGTATGGAACTCCATTTTCCAGAGCCTAGTAATCATGCATTTTGCTCCACATTTTAAACCGCTACACCTCGCACATTATTGACATCATCACATCATTACAAAACATAATTCATATTTTAACTCAGCCACAGATTTCATATACCAAATCCAATGCAATATGCAAGAATATGTATTTATATACCGAGTTATGTTCAGGTACGGGTAGGTACTGAGACTTGTAACCAAGTACGATTATTGCTTGTATGCATATGAATTGAGTTCAATTTGTATATTTTCTTTTTTGCAAAACGTACTACATACATACATACATATATGAATGAGAACACGACTTACTACACATTGGATGAATGTGAATTGAATGCATTTGCCATTGGGGCGCCAGCCAGCCAGTATTTTAATTTTTGAGGTGTTTGAGTTGAATGCTGTTGACGCGTGTTCTTCCATTAGGCGACATCATCAAGATGTGATTATGCGTTCATATGACCATGTAAAACTCACAAATTGTTTTAGATTTCATACAGCAAGGTGGGTAGAATGATTGCTATGCCAGAATCATGTACTTGGTGCCAGTGTTGTTGTACAACTAAGTAGTTTATGTAATTGTGTAAATGGTTCGTGTATTTGGTCACTTTTAAAATCAGGTGTTGTAAATGATCTAAGCAGATTGATTTAAATTGGGAATTTAGATTATAATTGTTCTTTATGGCACGTCTATATTATAAAAACTTCCTTTGAAACCTTACGACATTTTATACCTCATTAATGGAACTTTTATTTATTTTTTCTCTTGGTTATACAAAATTTCATCAACATTTTTGTTTATTGTGATAAAAGTTTAAATCACATTTTACGATCCTCTCTCTTTAATGTTCAACTTCCTTAATGATCCTCAATCGATATCAAATTATTTCCTGATTTAAAACTTTAACAAAACAACACCTGTTCCTACATTTGATAACAATTTAAGTTTTCGTGATTTTATCTTATAATAATGACTCAATTTACCACAAATCAAAACAATTAGACTGATAAGTCCAATAAACAAAAACAAAAAAAAAAAGAAAACATAAATTGTTAAAAATATAATTAACCATTAAAACACACACACACAGACAAATACATATGTATATTATGAAACAACTGAAGGATTTGAAATGTCATCTTAAATTTGTTGACTTGTGAAGAAAATTGAAATAAATTTTGTAGCATTTATCCACACGCAACTTAATGAAAGAGACCTGTAGACGCCAGAGTGTGGCTATAATTTTCGTATTGAGGAGACTCATTATATTGGACACTAATGAACAATCACGCGTGTGCTGATTGTTTTGAAGTTGAAAATTATATTGGAGTTAAAAATAAATCAATTGCTTGCTAAATGTTACTTTAATTTTCATAATATCAAATTATAATCTTTTTATATAATTTTATATAAATGTTAGACTAGACTATAGACTAGACTATAGACTAGACTATAGACTATAGACTAGACTATAGACTATAGACTCGACTATAGACTAGACTATAGTCTAGACTATAGACTAGACTACAGACTAGACTATAGACTAGACTATAGACTATACTATAGACTATATTATAGACTATAGACTAGACTATAGACTAGACTATAGACTAGACTATAAACTAGACTATAGACTAGACTATAGACTAGACTATAGACTAGACTATAGACTAGACTATAGACTAGACTATAGACTAGACTATAGACTAGACTATAGACTAGACTATAGACTAGACTATAGACTAGACTATAGACTAGACTATAGACTAGACTATAGACTAGACTATAGACTAGACTATAGACTAGACTATAGACTAGACTATAGACTAGACTATAGACTAGACTATAGACTAGACTATAGACTAGACTATAGACTAGACTATAGACTAGACTATAGACTAGACTATAGACTAGACTATAGACTAGACTATAGACTAGACTATAGACTAGACTATAGACTAGACTATAGACTAGACTATAGACTACACTATAGACTAGACTATAGACTAGACTATAGACTAGACTATAGACTAGACTATAGACTAGACTATAGACTAGACTATAGACTAGACTATAGACTAGACTATAGACTAGACTATAGACTAGACTATAGACTAGACTATAAGACTAGACTATAGACTAGACTATAGATAGACTATAGACTTAGACTATAGGACTAGACTATAGACTAGACTATAGACTAGGACTAGAGACTAGACATAAGACTAGACTATAGACTAGACATAGGACTTAGGACTATAGACTAGGCTATAGGACTAGGACTATAGACTAGACTATAGACTAGACTATAGACTAGACTATAGAACTAGACTATAGACTAGACTATAGCTAGGACTATAGACTAGACTATAGACTAGACTATAGACTAGGACTATAGACTATACCTATAGGACTAGACTATAGCCTAGACTATAGGACTAGACTATAGACTAGACTATAGACTAGACTATAGACTAGACTATAGACTAGACTATAGACTAGGACTATATACTAGACTATAGACTAGACTATAGACTAGCCTATAGGACTAGAATATAGGACTAGACTATAGACTAGACTATAGACTAGACTATAGGACTAGACTATAGACTAGACTATAGACGAGACTATAGACTAGACTATAGACTAGACTATAGACTAGACTAAGACTAGACTTAGACTAGACTAGACTAGACTAAGACTAGACTATAGACTAAACTATAGACTAGACTAACTAAAGACTAGACTAGACTAAACTAGGACTAGACTAGACTAGACTAGACTAGACTAGACTATAACTAGACTAGACTATAGACTAGACTATAGACTAGACTAGACTATAGACTAGCTAGACTAGACTATAGAACTAGACTAGACTAGACTAGACTATACTAGACTAGACTAGACTAGACTAGACTAACTAGACTAGACTAGACTAGACATAGACTAGACTAGACTAGACTATAGACTAGACTAGACTAGACTATAGACTAGACTAGAGACTATAGACTAGACTAGACTATAGACTAGACAACTAGACTAGAGACTAGACTATAGACTAGACATAGACTAGACTATAGACTAGACTATAGACTAGACTATAGACTAGACTATAGACTAGACTATAGACTAGACTATAGACTAGACTATAGACTAGACTATAGACTAGACTATAGACTAGACTATAGACTAGACTATAGAGTCTAGTCTATAGACTAGACTATAGACTAGACTATAGACTAGACTATAGACTAGACTATAGACTAGACTATAGACTAGACTATAGACTAGACTATAGACTAGACTATAGACTAGACTATAGACTAGACTATAGACTAGACTACTAGACTAGACTAGACTATAGACTAGACTATAGACTAGACTATAGACTATACTATAGACTAGACTATACTAGACTATAGACTACTAGACTAGACTATAGACTAGACTATAGACTAGACTATAGACTAGACTATAGACTAGACTATAGACTAGACTATAGACTAGACTATAGACTAGACTATAGACTAGACTATAGACTAGACTATAGATTAGGCAATAGACTAGATTGCAGTATAGACTAGACTATATATAAAGATATGGACTTGTTAAGCCTTGACTTGTACACTACACTATAGTCAAAACTATTATCAGTATGACCAAATATTTTTCTTGTTTCTTTTATATTTTCTTCAGTTTCGAATAAGTCTCCTTTGACTTGATATCCCTATATGTGTAACAATAACTTTAGGATTGTATGTCTGAACTATGGACATTAATGCGTTTCACAACCTGTCAAATTGGACCACATTTATTGTTAAGCACGCACAGTTAGTGATTTTTGACGCCAATTGTTGTTTCGTTTTTTCGGACAAACAAAACGAACAAATAACATCGATAAACAATAAAATGATTTACAAAACATCTGTGTATTTTACCTTTACAAACTATGTATAACACGTGTTTACGTTCAAAACTTATGCTTGAACGTAAAAACGGAAGCGTCAACAATGACTACTTACTGAATTTTAATGTTACGTGTCGCATGTTAGTATTTGCCATGTTAGTTGCTACTACATGTGGAACAGCAACTAAAATACATACAAACACAAATCCATATGCAATGTCCTACATAAATGTAGCAGGGTTTTGTAAACATTACTATGTATCGTATTGTTTTGTATGTGTTACCAATATCAAACAAACTGGGAATAGTTTGATATTAAGAAATGCTTACTGTTTGTATTGTTTGTGGTTTACAGTGAGGTAGAAATGTTTTCTACCTCAAGTTAAAAACAACGATTCTGCATAGTTTGCAAATTTGACGTTCAAAGTTATTCGATGGTGTATTTGGATTTAACTAATTTTAGTGTCTCTTTTATTTATCAACAACTGTTTAAAACAATCATAAAACTTGAATTCCAACTTTCTTCACTAACTGTATTCAAAACCTTCAGACAGACAGTTCTCATATATAAAATCTATAGACACTTTTAGTCATGCAGGCTGGTACTCGGATAGTCAACTAGGCTGTCGAGCATTAACACAGCCATCCACCAAACAGCCAACGAGTCAGTCACAAAAGCAAACAGGAGGACAGTTATAGGGTCTTGAATGCTCCTTGTACATAAATTAGAAATTTCATGTGGAACACTTTAATGTTTGCGTGTTTCATGCATGTTTTCAAGTGTCCTTCATAAATAAATTTGTATTGATGCTTTTGTTTATTTATTGTTTTCTTTTATTTGGTTTGGTTTTGTATTTTCTTTTTCCAGTTTTTTTTTATTGTTTGTTTGCCCTTTCATTTGTCCGTCTGTCCCTGTAACTGTGTGAATTGATATTTTTCATTGTTTGCTTAATGGTTGTAATAATTTTCCATAAACTTAAATTTACACAAAATTATGTGTTGTAAACGTGTGAATAAGCAACAGAGAAGAGTATTGTTACCAAAACTATAACTGTTTGACACTTTGACACCTTAACGCACAACGTCCCAATGGAAAGGTAAATGCAGGATATTCAATTCCTGGTCAGTTTCTGTTACAGTTCTATGAAAACTTGTTTGAAAAGAGAAATCTTGGAAAAATAGTGTGATTCATGTTTTACATTACATTAGTCTAGTCTATAGTCTAGTCTATAGTCTAGGCTATAGTCTAGTCTATAGTCTAGTCTATAGTCTAATCTATAGTCTAGTCTATAGTCTAGTCTATAGTCTAGTCTATAGTCTAGTCTATAGTCTAGTCTATAGTCTAGTCTATAGTCTAGTCTATAGTCTAGTCTATAGTCTAGTATAGTCTAGTATAGTCTAGTCTATAGTCTAGTCTATAGTCTAGTCTATAGTCTAGTCTATAGTCTAGTCTATAGTCTAATCTATAGTCTAGTCTATAGTCTAGTCTATAGTCTAATCTATAGTCTAGTCTCTATAGTCTATAGTCTAATCTATAGTCTAGTCTATAGTCTAGTCTATAGTCTAGTCTATAGTCTAGTCTATAGTCTAGTCTATAGTCTAGTCTATAGTCTAGTCTATAGTCTAGTCTATAGTCTAGTCTATAGTCTAGTCTATAGTCTAGTCTATAGTCTAGTCTATAGTCTAGTCTATAGTCTAGTCTATAGTCTAGTCTATAGTCTAGTCTATAGTCTAGTCTATAGTCTAGTCTATAGTCTAGTCTATAGTCTAGTCTATAGTCTAGTCTATAGTCTAGTCTATAGTCTAGTCTATAGTCTAGTCTATAGTCTAGTCTATAGTCTAGTCTATAGTCTAGTCTATAGTCTAGTCTATAGTCTAGTCTATAGTCTAGTCTATAGTCTAGTCTATAGTCTAGTCTATAGTCTAGTCTATAGTCTAGTCTATAGTCTAGTCTATAGTCTAGTCTATAGTCTAGTCTATAGTCTAGTCTATAGTCTAGTCTATAGTCTAGTCTATAGTCTAGTCTATAGTCTAGTCTATAGTCTAGTCTAGTCTAGTCTATAGTCTAGTCTATAGTCTAGTCTATAGTCTAGTCTATAGTCTAGTCTATAGTCTAGTCTATAGTCTAGTCTATAGTCTAGTCTATAGTCTAGTCTATAGTCTAGTCTATAGTCTAGTCTATAGTCTAGTCTATAGTCTAGTCTATAGTCTAGTCTATAGTCTAGTCTATAGTCTAGTCTATAGTCTAGTCTATAGTCTAGTCTATAGTCTAGTCTATAGTCTAGTCTATAGTCTAGTCTATAGTCTAGTCTATAGTCTAGTCTATAGTCTAGTCTAGTATAGTCTATATAGTCTAGTCTATAGTCTAGTCTATAGTCTAGTCTCTAGTCTAGTCTATAGTCTAGTCTATAGTCTAGTCTATAGTCTAGTCTATAGTCTAGTCTATAGTCTAGTCTATAGTCTAGTCTATAGTCTAGTCTATAGTCTAGTCTATAGTCTAGTCTATAGTCTAGTCTATAGTCTAGTCTATAGTCTAGTCTATAGTCTAGTCTATAGTCTAGTCTATAGTCTAGTCTCTAGTCTAGTCTATAGTCTAGTCTCTAGTCTAGTCTATAGTCTAGTCTATAGTCTAGTCTATAGTCTAGTCTATAGTCTAGTCTATAGTCAAGTCTATAGTCTAGTCTATAGTCTAGTCTATAGTCTAGTCTATAGTCTAGTCTATAGTCTAGTCTATAGTCTAGTCTATAGCCTAGTCTATAGTCTAGTCTATAGTCTAGTCTATAGTCCTTTAGCTAGTCTATAGTCCTAGTCTATAGTCCTAGTCTATAGTCTAGTCTATAGTCTCGTCCTATTAGTCTAGTCTATATCAGTCTATAGTCTAGTCATAGTCTAGTCTATAGTCTAGCATCTCTAGTCTAGTCTAGACTAGACTATAGTCTAGTCTATAGTCTAGTCTATAGTCTAGTCTATAGTCTAGTCTATAGTCTAGTCTATAGTCTAGTCTACGTCTAATCTATAGTCTTGCCTATAATCTAGCCTCTAGCCTAGTCTATAGTCTAGTCTATAGTCTACTCTATAGTCTAGTCTATAGTCTACTCTATAGTCTAGTCTATAGCCTATTCTATAGTCTAGTGTATAGTTTAGTCTATAGTCTAGTCTATAGTGTAGTCCATATTCTAGTCTGTAGTCTAGGCTATAGGGCCAGTCTATAGTCTATTCTATAGCTTGGTCTATAACCTGTACTGTTGTCCAGTCTTTAGTCTATACTATTGTCAAGTCGAAAATCTTAAATTCAGTCCTCTTTACATTCTCGACCAATAATCCTGTTCTACAGTCTTGAAATTTATGTATGCAGAAAGATCCAGAATTGAATTGAAATAGAACTAGAACAGATTCCAATACCAAAATAAGTAGTCATGGAATTAGTTTGTTAATTGAATCCTTAAAAATTATAAAATAAAATGACAAAATATTTTTGTAGCAAATTTCAATCTAAACTCTTTTCCCTCAGAATCATTATCAATCAATTCCTTTCTAAAACATTTGAAGTGTGAGCTATGACCTTAAATGAAAGACTTTCATTGATGTGTGGAAACCCTTTGATATTTTCCAATAAGAAAAAAGGAAAAACCAATACAGCATTTAGCCTTTACTAAATAAATGCAAATAACAAAAGTACACAATTGGAGATTCACATCAAAGGCAACAAGAAAATTAACTTCAATTTAAAGTTTACTTTTTCAAATACATAACACAGGGAAGATTAAAATTCAGACAAGTTGCAAGGGAATAATAAAGATTTTTGCTATACTTTTATACCATTACAAATCAAACATTTTGGTTTTAAAGCGCATACATACATATGTATGTATGTATATGTATATACTACTGTTTTAAGATTTTTATAAATTTCCAATAAATTTTGCAAATTGATTTTTAATTAGTTTAGCAAAATATTCTGGACCTTTATTTGTTATTTCTCCCTTAAATTTATAAAAAAATTATTTTTGCAACATTAAATGTTTGCAGTAAATTTCATATTTATATTTATGTTTTAGTATTTGTTTATTGTTATTATTACTGTTGTTGTTTAATTTGTCTGGTAAACAGCTTGAACATTTAAAATGTTTGTATGTCGAGAGCATTTCCTATTTCCGTTTTTATACTTAAATGATTTTCGTATTTGTTTTTTTGCTGGAAAAAAAACCTTTTGAGCGACAAATCAAATCGTCAGATAATCATGTTATAAAAGGCAAGTGTGTGTCTAAAATTAAAGACAAGAGCCATCAAAACAGCAGGAATTCGAGCAGCAGCAACAACAAGGGCCAGTAAACCAATTGACAAGCAACCCCAAAATATTTATTGACAGCAAATATTTACATATCTACATACATACATATATACACACATTATATATTTATTTGTACACAATACTGTTTTATAAAGAGGACACCCTTGAAAGTATGTAGTGATTTTATATTTGCACAAATATGATGTTTTTGTTTTATTTGCGAAGTAGAAAATAAAATCAAAAACAACATTGAAATCCCGCTGGGGTCACCAGGCAAATTGTAAACTAACAATATGTTTACATATGTATCTTTCAAATATACGAAAGACAGATGTTTTAAGGTATGGTTTCAATTAGACAAAATGTATAATTTAATAGAACCGATATCTAATTGAAATCAAATAAATCGAAGAAATTAAAGAACTGAACTAGAACTGAACTAGGACTAAAATTGAACTGAACTAGAACTGAACTAGAACTAAACTAGGACTGAACTAGAACTGAACTAGAACTGAACTAGAACTAAACTAGGACTGAACTAGAACTGAACTAGAACTGAACTAGAACTGAACTAGAACTGAACTAGAACTGAACTAGAACTGAACTAGAACTGAACTAGAACTGAAATAGAACTGAACTAGAACTGAACTAGAACTGAACTAGAACTGAACTAGAACTGAACTAGAACTGAACTAGAACTGAACTAGAACTGAACTAGAACTGAACTAGAACTGAAATAGAACTGAACTAGAACTGAACTAGAACTGAACTAGAACTGAACTAGAACTGAACTAGAACTGAACTAGAACTGAACTAGAACTGAAATAGAACTGAACTAGAACTGAACTAGAACTGAACTAGAACTGAACTAGAACTGAACTAGAACTGAACTAGAACTGAACTAGAACTGAACTAGAACTGAACTAGAACTGAACTAGAACTGAACTAGAACTGAACTAGAACTGAACTAGAACTGAACTAGAACTGAACTAGAACTGAACTAGAACTGAACTAGAACTGAACTAGAACTGAACTAGAACTGAACTAGAACTGAACTAGAACTGAACTAGAACTGAACTAGAACTGAACTAGAACTGAACTAGAACTGAACTAGAACTGAACTAGAACTGAACTAGAACTGAACTAGAACTGAACTAGAACTGAACTAGAACTGAACTAGAAGAACTGAAAAGAACTGAACTAGAACTGAACTAGAACTGAACTAGAACTGAACTAGAACTGAACTAGAACTGAACTAGAACTGAACTAGAACTGAACTAGAACTGAACTAGAACTGAACTAGAACTGAACTAGAACTGAACTAGAACTGAACTAGAACTGAACTAGAACTGAACTAGAACTGAACTAGAACTGAACTAGAACTGAACTAGAACTGAACTGAACTAGAACTGAACTAGAACTGAACTAGAACTGAACTAGAACTGAACTAGAACTGAACTAGAACTGAACTAGAACTGAACTAGAACTGAACTAGAACTGAACTAGAACTGAACTAGAACTGAACTAGAACTGAACTAGAACTGAACTAGAACTGAACTAGAACTGAACTAGAACTGAACTAGAACTGAACTAGAACTGAACTAGAACTGAACTAGAACTGAACTAGAACTGAACTAGAACTGAACTAGAACTGAACTAGAACTGAACTAGAACTGAACTAAACTGAACTAGAACTGAACTAGAACTGAACTAGAACTGAACTAGAACTGAACTAGAACTGAACTAGAACTGAACTAGAACTGAACTAGAACTGAACTAGAACTGAACTAGAACTGAACTAGAACTGAACTAGAACTGAACTAGAACTGAACTAGAACTGAACTAGAACTGAACTAGAACTGAACTAGAACTGAACTAGAACTGAACTAGAACTGAACTAGAACTGAACTAGAACTGAACTAGAACTGAACTAGAACTGAACTAGAACTGAACTAGAACTGAACTAGAACTGAACTAGAACTGAACTAGAACTGAACTAGAACTGAACTAGAACTGAAGAACTGAACTAGAAAGAACTAGAACTGAACTAGAACTGAACTAGAACTGAACTAGAACTGAACTAGAACTGAACTAGAACTGAACTAGAACTGAACTAGAACTGAACTAGAACTGAACTAGAACTGAACTAGAACTGAACTAGAACTGAACTAGAACTGAACTAGAACTGAACTAGAACTGAACTAGAACTGAACTAGAACTGAACTAGAACTGAACTAGAACTGAACTAGAACTGAACTAGAACTGAACTAGAACTGAACTAGAACTGAACTAGAACTGAACTAGAACTGAACTAGAACTGAACTAGAACTGAACTAGAACTGAACTAGAACTGAACTAGAACTGAACTAGAACTGAACTAGAACTGAACTAGAACTGAACTAGAACTGAACTAGAACTGAAACTAGAACTGAACTAGAACTGAACTAGAACTGAACTAGAACTGAACTAGAACTGAACTAGAACTGAACTAGAACTGAACTAGAACTGAACTAGAACTGAACTAGAACTGAACTAGAACTGAACTAGAACTGAACTAGAACTGAACTAGAACTGAACTAGAACTGAACTAGAACTGAACTAGAACTGAACTAGAACTGAACTAGAACTGAACTAGAACTGAACTAGAACTGAACTAGAACTGAACTAGAACTGAACTAGAACTGAACTAGAACTGAACTAGAACTGAACTAGAACTGAACTAGAACTGAACTAGAACTGAACTAAACTGAACTAGAACTGAACTAGAACTGAACTAGAACTGAACTAGAACTGAACTAGAACTGAACTAGAACTGAACTAGAACTGAACTAGAACTGAACTAGAACTGAACTAGAACTGAACTAGAACTGAACTAGAACTGAACTAGAACGACGAACTGAACTAGAACTGAACTAGAACTGAACTAGAACTGAACTAGAACTGAACTAGAACTGAACTAGAACTGAACTAGAACTGAACTAGAACTGAACTAGAACTGAACTAGAACTGAACTAGAACTGAACTAGAACTGAACTAGAACTGAACTAGAACTGAACTAGAACTGAACTAGAACTGAACTAGAACTGAACTAGAACTGAACTAGAACTGAACTAGAACTGAACTAGAACTGAACTAGAACTGAACTAGAACTGAACTAGAACTGAACTAGAACTGAACTAGAACTGAACTAGAACTGAACTAGAACTGAACTAGAACTGAACTAGAACTGAACTAGACTGAACTAGAACTGAACTAGAACTGAACTAGAACTGAACTAGAACTAGAACTGAACTAGAACTGAACTAGAACTGAACTAGAACTGAACTAGAACTGAACTAGAACTGAACTAGAACTGAACTAGAACTGAACTAGAACTGAACTAGAACTGAACTAGAAACTGAACCAGAACTGAACCAGAAGAACTGAACTAGAACTGAACTAGAACTGAACTAGAACTGAACTAGAACTGAACCAGAACTGAACTAGAACTGAACTAGAACTGAACTAGAACTGAACTAGAATTGAACTAGTACTCTCACGCTACCATTACTCCACTCCTTTAAATAACTTGAAAAATTCGCTGGTGTTATTTGTATAAATTTGACTGACTATCGCATGGGGGTTGGTTGAATATTTGGTTGGCTGGTTATTTGGTTGACTAGCTGACTGGTTGAATCATTCCTTTGCTTCTTCGCACTCATTGTCCGCACAACAAAGTCAAAGGGAAGAACAGTTAAGAGACGACATGTGCACAACTCGAGGGTATAAACAACAAAAACTCGTAGAATACAAACAGATAATTTTACAACTTTTATGTGGCATCAATTTTTGCCATAATAACAACCAAAAAAGAAACCTTTGTGTCTGTAGTAAGGAAGGGATTCCTTTTTTTTGTACTGTTTTAAGGACAAACCAGTCAATGAATGAAGAAAGGACTTACATTAAATGTGAACCCGTGTGTATATCTTTTTGTTTTGTTGGTGTGTCTCGTGTTAGCTACACAAGTATTTATGGTTTATTTGTATTATTATTGCATTACTAAGCAAATTGCGGAAAAATTAGCGGCTGATTTTGGGATCATCTAATTATGTCGATTTCTCGTTGTATATATTTGATATTTATGAGTAGTTTGATAGTGAGGAAAATAAGGGGATGCCAGCAAATCGATTTAGTTGTTTGAATACAATCTATAGACAATATATTGATATACAAGACAAATTAAGTTAATTTGATGTTAGTGTGGATGATTTTTATGGGCTGGTAACTTTTATATAGGAAACTTTAGATGAATAGGCCAACATTTGTTTAATATTAAATTATCCAAAGATTTATAAATTTATTTTATATTGATATTTTGTTGACTTTCCGATTCTAACGCAGAAACATGGTTAATTCATATTAAACTTCATCTTTATGTCAGACCAAGCTCTTACTTAAATGTGTTATAAATAATTTATTTTTTTGCTGAACTGTTCTGAATTCGGATATCAATTATTGATTCGTACCCAAATCAAGACCGTTTTGGGATTAATTCAATCTCATACATTCCTAGATCAACATGTACTTGCTTAAATTGAAAGCAAACAAATATTAAAAAGTTCTATTTCAGTTCTGGTTAGTTGTAGTTCTAGTTCTGTTCTAGTTCTGTTCTAGTTCTGTTCTAGTTCTGTTCTAGTTCTGTTCTAGTTCTGTTCTAGTTCTGTTCTAGTTCTGTTCTAGTTCTGTTCTAGTTCTGTCTAGTTCTGTTCTAGTTCTGTTCTAGTTCTGTTCTAGTTCTGTTCTAGTTCTGTTCTAGTTCTGTTCTAGTTCTGTTCTAGTTCTGTTCTAGTTCTGTTCTAGTTCTGTTCTGTTTGTCTAGTTCTGTTCTAGTTCTGTTCTAGTTCTGTTCTAGTTCTGTTCTAGTTCTGTTCTAGTTCTGTTCTAGTTCTGTTCTAGTTCTGTTCTAGTTCTGTTCTAGTCTGTTCTAGTTCTGTTCTAGTTCTGTTCTAGTTCTGTTCTAGTTCTGTTCTTGTTCTGTTCTAGTTCTGTTCTAGTTCTGTTCTAGTTCTGTTCCTAGTTCTGTTCTAGTTCTGTTCTAGTTCTGTTCTAGTTCTGTCCTAGTTCGGTTCTAGTTCTGTTCTAGTCTGTTCTACGGTCTGTTCTAGTTCTGTTCTAGTTCTGTTCTAGTTCTGTTCTAGTTCTGTGTCTAGTTCTGTTCTAGTTCTGTTCGAGTTCTGTTCTAGTTCTGTTCTAGTTCTGTTCTAGTTCTGTTCTAGTTCTGTTCTAGTTCTGTTCTAGTTCTGTTCTAGTTCTGTTCTAGTTCTGTTCTAGTTCTGTTCTAGTTCGTTCTAGTTCTGTTCTAGTTTCTGCCGTTCTTTCTAGTTCTGTTCTAGTTCGGCTTTCTAGTTCTGTTCTAGTTCTGTTCTAGTTCTGTTCTAGTTGTGCGCAGGTCTGTTCTAGTTCTGTTCTAGTTCTGTGCTAGTTCTGTTCCAGTTCTGTTCTAGTTCTGTTCTAGTTCTGTTCTAGTTCTGTTCTAGTTCTGTTAGTCTGTTCTAGTTCTGTCTAGTTCTGTTCTAGTTCTGTTCTAGTTTTCTAGTCTGTCTAGTTCTGTTCTAGTTCTGGTTCTAGTTTCTGTTCTAGTTCCTGTTCTAGTTTCTGTTCTAGTTCTGTTCTAGTTTCTGTTCTAGTTCTGTTTCTGTTCTGTCCTAGTTCTGTTCTAGTTAGTTCTAGTTCTGTTCTAGTTCTGTTCTAGTTCTGTTCTAGTTCTGTTCTAGTCTGTTCTAGTTCTGTTCTAGTTCTGTTCTAGTTCTGTTCAGTTCTGTTCTAGTTCTGTCTAGTCTAGTTCTAGTTGGGTCTAGTTTCTAGTTCTGTTCTAGTTTCTGTTCTAGTTCTGTTCTAGTTCTGTTCTAGTTCTGTTCTAGTTCTGTTCTAGTTCTGTTCTAGTTCTGTTCTAGTTTCTGTTCTAGTCTGTTCTAGGTCTTCAGTTTCTGTTCTAGTTCTGTTCTAGTTCTGTTCTAGTTCTGTTCTAGTTTCTGTTCTAGTTTCTGTTCTAGTTCTGTTCTAGTTCTGTTCTAGTTCTGTTCTAGTTTCTGTTTCAGTTCTAGGTTCTAGTTCTGTTCTCGTCTGGTTTAGTTCTGTCTAGTTCTGTTCTAGTTCTGTTCTAGTTCTGTTCTAGTTCTGTTTCTAGTTCTGTTCTAGTTCTGTTCTAGTTCATTATTCTACGTCTGTTCTAGTTCTGTCTAGTTTCTGTTCTAGTTTCTGTTCTAGTTCTGTTCTAGTTCTGTTCTAGTTCTGTTCTAGTCTGTTCTAGTTCTGTTCCTAGTCTGTTCTAGTTCTGTTCTGTGGTAATTATCCGTAATTATACTTTTAATCGAAACCAGTGTATTTATTCTTCGTTGAGAGACGTTTGACGTTCTAAAACTAGTTAAGATGTAATATAACAGGATTCTTGAACTAATTAATCGTATTTTATAAATTTAAATTCCTATACGAACGACCCGCGCAACAAGACATAGACCTTTCAACATTGAAATACATTTTTGAATTTCATCCATAATACGCACTCATACAACCATACAACGTTAGCAATTATGAACGCTTCATGTTGAATTATAATCTAGCATAATGTTACTGGTCCATGTCAAATCTGTGGCTCACAACAGGTCCAATGGAGGTCTAAGTATATTTTTTGGGATTTGATGTAAACAGAACCTTGAAAATTATTAGAGAAATCATATATTAATAACCCAAACTCATCTCTTTTCCAGATACCTATGACCAAGAGGATTTAAAGAAAACACCCTATTCTGTTTTACAAAATTACAAATCATTTTGTTCATAAAGCCTAAAATATTCTACTTTTAGAGACAAATCCCTTTAAACCTCAATGAAGAAAAACTTTCTTAGCAAGCCAATAATACATTTTTACGACGAAAATATTTAACAAATCACACTTGAAAAAAAATACTTTATAGCCCTAAAATAAAACCAAAGAAAGTAAAAGAGAATATACATTTCAACATTTACAACTTTATAGCAATTTGAAGCATTTCACAAACATGCTATTTAACCAAATTACAACATTTCCTTTCCTTTTGCCAACTAAAGCCAAAAATATGTATTCGGACTGAATGTTGAATTACTTACAATCATTGACTTTATGTGCAGGATATATGTATAACGCGTTAGAGACATGTCGTCTAAAGAAAATGATGATGCCCTCCCATGACATTAAATGTTTGTTGTTTTGATGATGATGATGTTCATCATGTTCATGATGTGACACACAGAGATCTGCTATATGGCATTAGCAGCCGTAGTAGTTGTAGTCTTGTCGAGCCCCATTACAACGAGGCTATTTTCTGCAATGACATTCTGATGATTTTACGTCTAAAATATATTTAACAAATACGAAAAACGACCAACAGAAATAACAAAGTATTTATACTGAAAATGATGGAGATATAAATCGAAATGAAAATGACAGCCCAGAGACACATTTCCAACAAATACAGAACATCAGCAGTAGCAACAACTTTGGCTATAATAACTATACAACAATATAGATAAAACAAAATGTCAGACACGGATAACAAACATACTTTAGTGAGTTGAAGTGAAGTAGTCAGAGAACGTTGAAATATTTATTTGTAGTTGTTGTAACCTTAGTTTTTATACACCAAAACATTCATCTAACACCAAGTGGAGAAAAAAAGAATAGAAGAAAAATATATACTATTTGATGGAATCCATTGAACAGTGGGAGAGGTATAGGAGATTCTTTTGGGTTGGAACTGAATTAGAACCGAACTAGAAATGAACTAGAAATGAGCTAGAAATGAACTAGAACTGAACTAGAACTGAACTGGAACTGAACTAGAACTAGAACTGAACTAGAACTGAACTAGAACTGAACTAGAACTGAACTAGAACTGAACTAGAACTGAACTAGAACTGAACTAGAACTGAACTAGAACTGAACTAGAACTGAACTAGAACTGAACTAGAACTGAACTAGAACTGAACTAGAACTGAACTAGAACTGAACTAGAACTGAACTAGAACTGAACTAGAACTGAACTAGAACTGAACTAGAACTGAACTAGAACTGAACTAGAACTCTGAACTAGAACTGAACTAGAACTGAACTAGAACTGAACTAGAACTGAACTAGAACTGAACTAGAACTGAACTAGAACTGAACTAGAACTGAACTAGAACTGAACTAGAACTGAACTAGAACTGAACTAGAACTGAACTAGAACTGAACTAGAACTGAACTAGAACTGAACTAGAACTGAACTAGAACTGAACTAGAACTGAACTTGAACTAGAACTGAACTAGAACTGAACTAGAACTGAACTAGAACTGAACTAGAACTGAACTAGAACTGAACTAGAACTGAACTAGAACTGAACTAGAACTGAACTAGAACTGAACTAGAACTGAACTAGAACTGAACTAGAACTGAACTAGAACTAGAAAACTGAACTAGAACTGAACTAGAAACTGAACTAAACTGAACTAGAACTGAACTAGAACTGAACTAGAACTGAACTAGAACCTGAGCTAGAACTAATGAACCTAGAAACGGAACGAGAACTGAACTAGAAAACTTGAACTAGAAACTGAACTAGAACTGTAACTAGAAACTAGAACTGAACTAGAAACTGAACTAAAACTGAACTAGAACCTAGAACTAAGAAACTAGACAAACTGAAATAGACTGAACTAAAACTAACTAGAACTGAACTAGAACTGAACTAGAACTGACTAGAACTGAACTAGAACTGAACTAGAACTGAACTAGAACTGAACTCGAACTGAACTCGAACTGAACTAGAACTAAACTAGAACTGTATTAGACTTACTAGAACTGAACTAGAACTGAACTGATTAGATCAACCAACGGAAAGGTTATAAAATATTAAAAATTTGCTATGAAAATGTATAGACAGACTACGAGACTTGGCTTCGTACATAGCTATCGTTTTTAAAACGTCTGAAGACGGTAAAAAGATGATGAATCTATTTTTAATGTTATGCTTCACATTCGTATTCCCGTTTCTTAAACAAGTCCAAACTTATTGCAAAAAATATTTTTATAATCCTTTTTCTCCTTTGCTCCACCGTCTTCACTAAACTCGAAGAGTAGGATAAAATAGTACTTTGGGGGAAAATCTTTTATATACCTACATTTATATGTAAGGAACTTTGTATATAAATATACATACATATGTATGTATATATTTTTTATGGAGCAAAGAAGGCTTTATGCTAAAGTTGCTTTTTTTTCCTCTAAAACAAAATACGAAAAAAATATGAAAGTACACACAATATAGACAAAGGTCGTAAAAGGGGGAGGTTTTAAATTGAAGAGTTTTACTTTTATCCATAATAATCGTAAGCTATGGCTGGAACAGAAATACACAAAAATATATAAGTAGGAATACGTACATCCAAGCACACACACACCTTCATAACTACATTTTATTTTGGGTCATTTATAATCCTCACTCCACAAGTGAATTGTTTGTTATTTGTTGTTGGATGTTGGAGAGGATTTTCCATTCAAGCGCACAATACACAAACATACACATTCTTTACATACAGTCGTATATATGTATATTTACAGTTAAAAACACCCACACATACAATATACACACATTCATACATACATACATAAAGACTCTCAGGCTTTAAGCTTTTGATGTGATGTGATGATAATGTTTGTTGTACCGTTGTCTACTGTATTGCGAAAAACGTAACGTAATATACCAACCAATATACTACTCATTCACGTAGCAAATTCGTGAATGGCCGTAATACAAACAAGGTAGAAACGTAGATTGTGCTATAAGTTTGGAGAATGAAATTCTGAAAAAACGTAGTTTTAAAGTGTTCTCTACACATCTCAAGATTAGTTCAGTTCTAGTTCAAATCTAGTTCAGTTCTAGTTCAGTTCTAATTCAGTTCTTGTTCAGTTCTTGTTCAGTTCTAGTTCAGTTCTAGTAACTACCCTCTCGAACTCATGAGCATCCCAGTTATCGGATGTTGAGAGACGTTTGACATTCTTAAACCAGTTAAGATGTGGTATAACAGCATTCTTGGACAAATTTTTATCATATTTTAATAAATTGAAGTCCTAAACCAACGACCCTCGCAACAAGACATAGACATTTCGAACATTTCAACATTGAAACATTTGAAATACATTTTTGAATTTCATCCATAAATACGCACTCACACAACTATACAACGTTAACAGTTACGAACGTTCCATGTTGAATTATAATCTGGCATTAGGTTACTGATCCATGTCAAATCTGTGGCTTGAGTTTTTTACATTCTTGCCATTTTTTTCGTCATGATATTGACGTTGTTGTTTTTGTAGTTGTTGCTGTTTCTACATGTTACGACGAATACGATTGCTGATATAATATTGTCATTATACCCCCAAAAAGATTGGCAGACTGTTGGATAGATGGATGGATGGATAGATAGATGGACATAAATACATTTAGTTATACACACACACATAAAACAAACAGCAAGAGGAATGACTGTCGTCTAATGTGACCCTCTCTCTATTTGGAATTCTTTATTTTAGCAATTTTACTTGTTTAAATCCTTATTTCTTAGATATTGTTACTGTTGTTGTTAGAAGATTTCCCTTCGCTTTTGATTGATACGATTTGAATGATACAGCGCAAACAGTTACAGTAAAAATACGTAAGTACGAGGTAGAGATGAATGAATTCATTCATAATAATTCAAAAACATTAAAGACAATAAATCTAAAGACACTGAGAGATTTTGAAACGAACGAGAGAAACGAGATTTTAAAACGAATCTCTAGGGTATTTTTAAGGCCTATAGTAAGTTTTATTCGAAAAAAAAGGTATAGATAGCGAAAATTCTAAAACCTTAAAGTTAAATTCTACCTTACATCCTAATTATAACTAATTTTGAAAAATGTTTCATATCGGGGCTGGAGAAAAATGTGGACCTATGCATTTTTAAGGGACCTAGGTTTACATAAAATGTATTTATACTGAATCGGCGTTAGCCTTTTTAAGCGAATTGTGCACATTTAAGTCATTTTCTGAAGGGGTCTTTGTATGAAGGCTAGGGTCAAGTGGGGCACGAGTATATAAATCATGTGTAATTAGTTAGTTAGTTAGTTAGTTAGTTAGTTAGTTAGTTGGTTAGTTAGTTAGTTAGTTAGTTAGTTAGTTAGTTGTTAGTAGTTAGTTAGTTAGTTAGTTAGTTAGTTAGTTAGTTAGTTCGTTAGGTAGTTAGTTAGTTAGTTAGTTAGTTAGTTAGTTAGTTAGTTAGTTTAGTTAGTTGTAGTTAGTTAGTTAGTTAGTTAGTTAGTTAGTTCGTTCGTTTAGTTCGTTCGTTAGTTAGTTAGTTAGTTCGTTAGTTCGTTAGTTAGTTAGTTAGTTAGTTAGTTCGTTCGTTAGTTAGTTCGGTTCGTTCGTTAGTTGTTCGTTCGTTCGTTCTTTCGTTCGTTCGTTCGTTCGTTCTTCGTTCGTTGTTCTTCGTTCGTTCGTTCGTTCGTTTTCGTTCGTTCTCGTTCGTTCGTTCGTTCGTTCGTTTCGTTCGTTCGTCGTTTCGTTCTCGTTCGTTCGTTCGTTCGTTCGTTCGTTCGTTCGTTAGTTGTTCGTTCGTTTTCGTCGTTCGTTCGTTCGTTCGTTCGTTACGTTCGTTCGTTTGTTTCGTTCGTTCTTTCGTTCGTTCGTTCGTTCGTCGTTCGTTCGTTCGTTCGTTCGTTCGTTCGTTCGTTCGTTCGTTTTTCGTTCGTTCGTTCGTTCGTTCGTTCGTTCGTTCGTTCGTTCGTTCGTTCGTTCGTTCTTTCGTTCGTTCGTTCGTTTTCGTTCGTTTCTTCGTTCGTTCGTTCGTTCGTTCGTTCGTTCGTTCGTTCGTTCGTTCGTTCGTTTCGTTCGTTCGTTCGTTCGTTCGTTCGTTCGTTCGTTTCCGTTCGTTCGTTCGTTTCGTTTCTTGTTCGTTCGTTCGTTCGTTCGTTCGTTCGTTCGTTCGTTCGTTCGTTCGTTCGTTCGTTCGTTCGTTCGTTCGTTCGTTCGTTCGTTCGTTTCGTTCGTTTCGTTCGTTCGTTCGTTCGTTCGTTCGTTCTTTTCGTTCTTTCGTTCGTTCGTTCGTTCTTCTTTAGTTAGTTGTTAGTTAGTTAGTTAGTTAGTTAGTTAGTTGAGGACTATGTTTATCGGCCCGGTGGGAATCGACCATACAAAGAATAAAAATTGCAAATTTTACAGCGTAAAAAAGGTTTGCTGGATTACTGAACTGCTATATACATATATCAGATATCATGAGTATGTATTTTCAAATATGGGTATTACAGAAGAATTCATAAGAAACATACCAACCAAACCCAACAGTTTGCAACATACATATTCCTGTCAAAATAAATGAATGGATGTGTGAATGAGTTTCAAGATAAAAATAAGGCAAGCAACAACGAAACTTTTCAACATCAACAAAAACAACATCATTTAACAGCTTTAAACAGAAAACTTGACTTTTTGGCCATAAAACCAAATACAAATCATATTCACTTTTAAAGCATAAAATAAAATATTTAAATGTTTGATTGTTAAACATAATAACGATTGAGTTGTATTGATTGTATCGATCCCCTTATATACGTTTATCTGTATGTATGTAAAAGTATTAATATTAATAAAAGTTAAGTAAAAAAAATTATAATAATTTTGCCAGCAGCTTTAAGTTTTACAATCTGACAAATTCCTTTAGCCTCAGCGAGGTGTTAAATCGTAATGGACATGATATGCCAGAATCAGTGAGCGAGCGAGATACATACGCTACTAAACCACATGTACAGAAAGATAACCCAGCAAAGAAAAAAGGTAATTTTTGTGGAAATGTACATGTAATGTCATTCCTATTGCATTGAAAGTAGAATTGAAATCATGATTTTATTGCACAACTTCAAATTTAATGAAATGAAGAACTCCACTTTACAAATTATAGTATTTCGGAAACTAATGTTTTTGCTGGGATCTAAAGTACTCGTTGAATATAACCAGCAGCTAGAAGCAAAATCTTCATGTGGGTATTAAATACATGTGTATTATTGGAATACATGTGTGTACCTACTTATAGGTGTACATTGTGTGTGTGTGAAGTATGCCTAGTATAACCAAAATGATAAACTGTGTTCCCATTTAAAAATCGACAGAATGATCTTTTTTAGGCTTAAGAAGTACATATTCTTAAAATCCAAGTTCATTTATATTTTCTAAATAAAAACGATATTTGTATTAGAAAACCAACAAAATGAAATAAAGTTTTAACAGACCTCAATCCATAATCTGTAATTCGCCCATAAATCCTTAATCGAGAATAAAGGGGAAAAGTGTTCTGGCAACACTTCTCACAAAACTTTTTTTGTTCTGTCTGGCTGTTGGCTGAATAGTCAAGTGATACAAGTTTTAGCACTCACTTTTAACAAATTGTATGCTTGTGTCATTTAGCAGATTCAACATTAAGGATAACACATTCTCATTTTAAGGATTTACTAAAGCAGAAATAATTTTTAATGCTTGAATAGTAGTTTAATCATTTTTTGTGTTTTTAGATTAAACTACATTTATATTCAACATTTAATTTTAGCAAAATACTAAAAGGATATTTTTTCCTTATAATATAGAAAAGTACAATATAATAAAAGAAAGCACGTGGTACCATAATGAAACTAGTATTTAAAGATATTATAAGTAAAAATTATGGACCACTGGTGGGGCCCTTCGACAAACCAATGCTTCCTTGCCATAAGAATTTATTACAGCAACTGTACGAAAAAGTTAGTAGAGGATTCGAACGCTCTAACTCATAAGTTACAGTGTTTATTAGCAATTGGAATTTTTCACTTTAACATTGCAAACCACTATGACTGATTTAAAGTTTTGATATTTAAGAATATAAATCGGAAAGGGGGTTTTTTAAATGTTGCTAATATTATGTTCTTTCTTAAAAGCTTTAAGAAATTATTTTATTAAAATCTTCCAAACTAGTTTTATTAAGAACTTAACTAAAGTAACTCAAAGCTTTAGAGCTTTTTAATTTAAAGATTAAGAAATCTTTTTTAAAGCTTTAGATGGTTTTTTTATTAAAAGCTTTAGATAGCTTTTTCATTGAAAGCTTTAGATAGCCCTATTATTAAAAACTTTGGATAGCTTTTATTAAAAACCTTTAGATAACTTTTTTATTAAATTTATTTAAAATTTTTCATTAAAAGCTTTATTCAGTTTTTTATTAAAAGCTTTTAATAGCTTTTCCATTTAAGGCTTTTTTCAGCTTTTTCATCAAAACCTTTAAAAAGCGTTATACTCAGTCAACTCAGTGGCAGCTGCATCAGCAAAAATATTTATCCAAGAAAGCTTCATAACTGTTGTATGCCGTGATGATTGCTTCATTATTGTCCTAACAAATAAAATATTATTTGGAATAATTAAATTTTTTAATTAAAAGTTCAAAAATGCTTTTTTAAAGCTTTAGACAGATTTTTCTAAGATTTAAAAAAGCTTTTTATTAAAAGCTTTAGAAATATTTTCATTAAAAGCTTTACATAGCTTTATGTATTAAAAGCTTAATACAGCTTTCTATTATAAGCTTTAAAAATATTTTCATTTAAAGCTTTAGCTAGTCATTTAATAAAAAAGCTTTTAATACAAAAAGTTATCTAAAGCTTTTAATGGAAATATTTCAAAAGCTTTTAATAAAAACTTATTAAGCTTTCAATACAAAAATCTATGTAAAGCTTTCAATGTTTTTTAATACAAAAAGCTATGTAAGTTGTATATATTAAAAGCTCTTAATACAAAAAGCTATCTAAAGCTTTTAATGAAACTATTTCTAAAGCTTTTAATAAAAGGCTTTATTACACTTTTAATACGAAAATCTATGTAAAGGTTTTATAGTTTTTCTATTATAAACTTTAAAAAGTATTATAATCGGCCAAATCAGCTTTATGTATTAAAAGCTTTTTTATTAAAAGACACAATTTTCTCAATATCTCGTTATATTTTATCGAAACGATAAATTGACAGTTTTCATACAAAAATATTTTTAAACCGGCAGAATATCTATCGGTTAAACGATTATTGTTATTTTATTTAAACTTTGTTATAATCGGCTAACTCAGCTGTATCAGCAAAAAATATTTTCTTCAGAAAAGAACTCCTTCCAACAGTGGTGATTTAATCAAACTTAAACTGTAAACCTAGAGCTAAATAACCTTATTATTCCTAAGTTCTAAGCTGAGAGTCAAACTTCTAACCCTCTAGTTATTCGCCGCGATGAAATTTACAATACTTTTTTAATGATTTGTACTAAATAGTTTAAGTTTTATAGAGCTTTCTGCTAATTCTATTCTTAAAAAATCCTTATAAGATAACAAATAGATATTACAGAATGAAACAAAAACTTAACCCACTTTAGATATCACAAGTAGAAAATATATTTGGTATATTGTTTGAATATATCTTAACCAAAATTCTCCTTCCCTTTCACCTTTTCTCTCACAAAATACCTAATACTTAAAGGTAGTAGTACTACTATCCCAAAGAAAACTTATATTCATTACATGAAAATCTATACAACTCTTAAAGTATCTACATACACATCTAGAAGAGCCTTTAATTCCTGTGGCAAAATTTATTAAAGAGATTTTGTAAGTAATGTAAAAGGATACGTGTAAACAACATTCATTCATACAAACGCACAGACATAAATAATATTATCATAGTTAATCGTGTTACAAAATTATATGGTGACAGTAATTTAAGTTTACGTATGAATGGGCAATTTTCTAAAAATTTACACAGATACATAAATACTTTAACTTATAGATACAGTTACTATTACGATTATGTAAGACACAAAGTAAGAATGTAAGTAAGTATGTAAGTACTATACATTATGCTGTACGTGATTCATATTGAGATGGTGTAAAATAACCGCAAGATACGAACGAAATTCAAATAATTGAAGCGAAAATTACTTCTAATTTAACTTAAAGTTATAAAATCTGTTTGTTTGCTAAAATTGTAGAATATTTGGAATAAGCTTTTCAATATGGATAATGAAATAGTAGATTTAGTTTTCCCACAATGTATAAGTCGACCAGTCGATATTGCAAACAAAATACCAATAAAAAATAACTTTAATAAACTAATATCCTTCAAAATTTAAAGTTAAGCCACAATTTCAACACTAAAAATAATGTTTACATACTCCACAAACGATTTCCGAACGCCCCCACAAACCGTCGAAAAAAACTCTTTTGTACAAAAGCAGGCGTTGAAAATGAAGAAGTAATAAAATTGCCATAAAAATGTTACAAACGCCCTAATTTCGTTGATTCCTTTATTTGTTTTCTTCGTTTTCCTTGCAACTTTTATTCTTTTGTTAAAAATTATATTTCATGATTAACCTTCTCATAATGGCGCTTAAATTTACTTCCTCAAAACAACAACAAAAAGGGGAAAAAAAGAAATTATGAAAATAATAAAAATAATATAGTGGAGAATATACAAAACAACAACACGTAACTAAATAAACATCTGTGAAAGAAAAATCTTTGGAATAATAACCTAGAAGATACAGGTTGACTAAACAAAACGCTCGTAAAAAAAAGGAGGAACACATTGTGGAACAAAAAAAAAAGGAAACAAAGTAAAAACTGTGGCAAACGAACAACAGTAATTATAATTATAATAATCATCATTTCATAATCATTTCATATTTTGCAATGACAAACAGCGTCAGCAGCCACCCCTCTCTCTGTTTTCTCTCTCTCCCTGCTGCAGGCGAGTCATCGAGCCCTATGTGCCAGTATGTTTAAATTTACCTTTATTTCTTTTTATTTGGGTTTTGCTTTATTTTTGTCACACAGAAGGGTAAGCCTGATGCCATAAAGAGTCTCCACAGGCAGTTAACAGTCAAATGAATGAAAGTATTAGACACTGGTGTCGTTTGGTGTTAGTAGTTGTTGCTTTTGCATGTGTGTGTTTGTTTAAAACCAGCAACATTTTTAATGTGGTGTTTGTTGGCTACAAATGTATCATCTCCTGCTGCACTGTCAGCCACATATGCCCACATATAGACAACAAGTGTGTTCAAGGCTCTAAAGTTTCAAACAAAGATTTTGTCAAATACACTGAGAGAAAGCCGAGATAAATATTATTTTTCGCAATATTTAAAAACACATAAATCAAACGCATTCTGCATGAACTAGGTGACTACCTGCGGTTCAAACAAACTAACGAACAAAGTAACTAACTAACTAACTAACTAACTACTAACTAACTAACTAACTAACTAACTAACTAACTAACTAACTAACTACACTAACTACTAACTAACTAACTAACTACTAACTAACTAACTAACTAACTAACTAACTAACTAACTAACTAACTAACTAACTAAACTAACTAACTAACTAACTAACTAACTAACTAACTAACTAACTAACTACTACTAACTAACTAACTAAACTAACTAACTAACTAACTAACTAACTAACTAAAACTAACTAACTAACTAACTAACTAACTACTAACTACTAACTACTAACTAACTAACTAACTAACTAACTAACTAACTAACTACTAACTAACTAACTAACTAACTAACTAACTAACTAACTAACTAACTAACTAACTAACTAACTACAACTAACTAACTAACTAACTAACTAACTAACTAACTAACTAACTAACTAACTAACTACTAACTAACTAACTAACTACTAACACTAACTAACTAACTAACTAACTACTAACTAACTAACTAACTAACTAACTAACTACTAACTAACTAACTAACTAACTAACTACTAACTAACTATAACTAACTAACTAACTACTAACTAACTAACTAACTAACTAACTACTAACTAACTAACTACTAACTACTACTAACTAACTAACTAACTACTAACTACCTAACTAACTAACTAACTAACTAACTAACTAACTAACTAACTACTAACTAACTAACTAACTAACTAACTAACTAACTACTAACTAACTAACTAACTAACTAACTAACTAACTAACTAACTAACTAACTAACTAACTAACTAACTAACTAACTAACTACTAACTAACTAACTAACTAACTAACTAACTAAACTAACTAACTAACTAACTAACTAACTAACTAACTAACTAACTAACTAACTAACTAACTAACTAACTAACTAACTAACTACTAACTAACTAACTAACTAACTACTAACTAACTAACTAACTAACTAACTAACTACTAACTAACTAACTAACAAACTAACTAACTAACTAACTAACTAACTAACTACTAACTAACTAACTAACTAACTAACTAACTAACTACTAACTAACTAACTAACTAACTACTAACTAACTAACTAACTAACTAACTACTAACGACTAACTAACTAACTAACTAACTAACTAACTAACTAACTAACTAACTAACTAACTAACTAACTAACTAACTAACTAACTACTAACTAACTAACTAACTAACTACTAACTAACTAACTAACTAACTAACTAACTAACTAACTAACTACTAACTAACTAACTAACTAACTAACTAACTAACTAACTAACTACTACTAACTAACACTAACTAACTAACTAACTAACTAACTACTACTAACTAACTAACTAACTAACTAACTACTAACTAACTAACTAATAACTAACTAACTAACTAACTAACTAACTAACTAACTAACTAACTAACTACTAACTAACTAACTAACTAACTAACTAACTAACTAACTAACTAACTAACTACTAACTACTAACTAACTAACTAACTAACTAACTAACTACTAACTAACTAACTAACTAACTAACTAACTAACTACTACTAACTAACTAACTACTACTAACTAACTAACTAACTAACTAACTAACTAACTAACTAACTAACTAACTAACTAACTAACTAACTAACTACTAACTAACTAACTAACTAACTAACTAACTACTAACTACTAACTAACTAACTAACTAACTAACTACTAACTAACTAACTAACTAACTAACTAACTACTAACTAACTAACTAACTAACTAACTAACTAACTAACTAACTAACTAACTAACTAACTAACAAACACTAACTACTAACTAACTACTAACTAACTAACTAACTAACTAACTAACTGACTAACTAACTAACTAACTAACTAACTAACTAACTGACTAACTAACTAACTAACTGACCAAATACCATTTACATATACGCGTAGGAATTCGTTCAAATGTTCGATGGTCAATTGAATCAACAATATGGCTACAGTATCAGTAGCAGATTCCTATAAAATATGTCTGTACATATTTTTGGGAACTCTCATCCAGTCCCTTTCAATTCTTCTGACATTTGTTTCAGTGTATGCTTAGCTAACTTCTTTTCATCTAAATTACATTATAACAATAATTTAAACTGAAAAGAACCAGCGAAAGCCAGCATCGTTTTCCTTGCAGTTCATCATTTATTCACACAGTCAGTCAGCCAACTAGCGAGTCAGTCATTTGTTCATTCACTCATTCATATTTTTTTTAAACAGTTGCGAAAAAAATTTAGTTCACTTTTGTGTACAAAAGACAAATATTAACTATAGAGTAAAATGTATCTTTTTTCGGGTATGTTTGTTTATGTGTATTTGTTTGACACAGACACGACAGATGTGTTTCCCATTCAACTTTTAATATGTGGCC